>NC_072395.2:59472740-59678711 GCF_028885625.2 Pongo pygmaeus | reverse complement strand
AATACAGTGTAAAGAGCTTATTGTTGAAAAATAGGGAGGAGTGGGCTGATCGTGCATGAAAAACAGCCTAAGAGTCCTGTGCAGGGAATTTTATTTTGAACTTCACATTCCTGCCTCTGTCTCAAGTCTCCGCCTGTTCTCTTTGTCTGGTTTTCCTGCTACTGCCTTAGGTCCCCGACTTGCCCTACTTAGGCTTGTGGGACCTCCTCACTGTTGGTTGAGGTACATGTGTGGTGATCAATCCGAATCCACTCTGGCACCAACCTCCTTCCCGCCATTCCAGGCAGGCTGACAGCGGTCACGTTTGTACCTACTGCGCCTGCCTCTTTGAATGTCCTTCTCTGCCCTAATCTGTACTTATGGTGCCAGGTTTCTCTTAAGAATGTCCCCTTTGTCCTTCTTATCAGCATGTAGCTAGAAATATTCTGACATTTTTATTGCAGAGTGAATGATCATTGGGGCATCTTAAGAGGAGTTCTAGGGTGTTTCTTTCTGCATAAGTACCTCTTCTCCCTCCTACCCACAATGGACAAGTGCCCATCCACTCCAGCACTAGAGATGCCACTAATATGTGAATTTTTGGTGGTCCCTCCAGGTGAGCCTTCCCAGACTTTCCCTTTTCCAGGAGCTCCCCCTCCTGTTCATGTCTAGCTATCTACTCTAACAGAGCCCACTCTCCTGTGTCTTTCCCAAATATAGTGAGGGAATGATTAATTGGAAACCATAAGAAATGATATGCATGTAGATGAAAACTTTACAACTTACACAAATAATCACTCAAAACCATCCTTACACTAAAAATGCAAAACTATACTATTTCTAGAAGAAACTATAGAAGAAAAGCTATGTGCCTTTGGGTTTGGTAATGAATTTTAACAAATGACACACAAGGTTGATACACACAGAAGAAATGACAATGTGGATTTCTTAATATTTAAAGTTTATACTCTGGAAGAGACCTTGTTAAGAGAACAAAAAGACAAGCCACATATTGAAGAAAATATTTGCAAGATACAGATCTGAGAATTTGTATTCAAAACATGGAAAAAATTGTTAAAACTAAACAATAAGTTAAACAGCCCAATTAAAAATGCACACAGATCTGAACAGACACCTCACCAAAGAAGATCTACAGGTGGCAAGTAAACATACAAAAAGATGCTCCACATACTAGAGAACTGAAAACCACAATGAGATAGCATAGCTGGTCTATATCTCTTAGAACTGCTAAACTCTTTTAAAAAATGACAAATTGTTGGAGGAAAAACAAGAACTCTTTTCATTGCCCATGGAACACAGTGTATAAGACCAAAATATGCCACCCCAAAATATAATGGTAGGAAACCAGAATATGCCACCCCAAAATATGTCCCTTTGGCTTAAGAATTATTCCAACCTGATTATTTTGGAAAAAAAATGCTAACAAAGGATCTGAAAACAGAGTAGAAGTTACACTTGTGTAAGGAAAATTTACATCTATAAAGGAAATCACCATTTAAAAGCTACCTCTCTCAACACCAAGAAGAGAAGGATAACTAAATCACCAAAGAGTCTTCTCAATGGAGAATGCATGGACTTAAGTCTGTATAACAAACCTTACCCTTGTCACCTGTTGGAGATTTACTCATTTTTCCCTGAGTATCTCCCATGTATCCATAAGGTATACATGTTTTTAAACTTTTCTATTTTTCTCATTTTAATCTGTCAGTTTTTACAGAGGGTCCCATCTAAGAATTGCAAAAACATAGAAAATTTTTTTCCTCCCCATTACAAGTTGGGCAGTTTTTTCTAAAGCTAAACAAGTCTCACCTTACAATCCAAAAATCACATTCCTAAGTATTTTGACAACTACTTTGATGTTATGTCCAAACAAAAGCTACCATGCAATTATTTACAGAAGCCCTATTCATAATGACCAAAGGAAAAAAAGGAATCAGAAAGTCTTACAACAGATGACTGTGTGGGAATCCACTCAGACATCAAAAGTTCTTATAAAGATTATTTAAATGAAAACATTTGAGATACTGAAGATAAAGGAAGAAATCTTACCAGAACTTACTTTATCCAATTAAAGCAGAGCTCCCAGAAAAATACAACTGCCATTAACCCCATCCAAGGAGTTTCTTGCAAATCAGCTGACATGGAGACAGCATACTCTTTCCCATTAGCATTGATAAATGAAAATGAAATCCTAAGCTCCCAACTGACTGAACAGACCCACTCTTGGCTGAGGGGACCCCAGAGTAACTTTCAAAACTGAGTTCTCAGCTTTGCTAGGATGGGATGATGGGGGTCAGATACACATCATTATACCCCCTCCTTTGCTAACCATGATGAGGCTTTCTTCCCTAAGGATTTAACAGAAACCAGCCCTTTCAAAGCCTCCACCACTGATATCAACCTCTCCTTTCTTGCCTGATAAGAGACCACCCATGACAGAGAGGTTCTGGCCAGCGTATAGAGGATGCACAGAGTGAGTTTTCATGTCCTCTGCTTCACTTTTTAATGTCAGATGGCTGAAAACTCCACCCTGCGATCATGCTAACTCTGCCATTTTTTGTACATGGGACCCATGAAGAAGCAAGAAACTCAATTGTGCATGCATGCCTTTCTCCTTCCATAAATATTCATGACTCCTCCTAGAGATTATTAAATAAATGTGTTTGGCCATTCCACTCAGCATAAATTACTATTTCCTTTACCTCCTACTTGAAGCATCTGTTTCTGGCTTCTGGCTAGAAGCTATGCTTCCCAGCCTGTCAGAAGGACAACCCTGCAGGCTGCAATCCTTTATAGGAAATAAATCTCTCATTGGGTGTGGTGGCTCATGCCTGTAATCCCAGCACTTTGGGAGGCCGAGGTGGGTGGGTCACCTGAGGTCAGGAGTTTCAGACCAGACTGGCCAACATGATGAAACCCTGTCTCTACTAAAAATGCAAAAAAATTAGCCAGGTGTGGTGATGGGCATCTGTAATCCCAGCTAATCAGGAGGCTGAGGCAGGAGAATCACTTGAACCCAGGAGGTGGAGATTGCAGTAAACCAAGATCACACCATTGCACTCCAGCATGGGCAACAAGAGTGAAACTCTGTCTCAAAAAAAAATAAAAATAAATGTAAAAATGAAGAAATGTCTCCTTTCCAAATTTATGAACCTCATCATTCTTCCATTGACAGCATTAAAAGGTTCAAAAAGACCTTTCCATACTCTCCCACAGAAGCCCTAGAAATTGTCATTTTGTTAATCATTTTGGATGCCTGAGAACTTGTAATCCAATGAGTAGAAATATTGGTACCCCATTTATGGCTGCCAACCTGCCAGTTCTCAGGAGTTTGTATAAGCCTAAATCTGAAAGGATCTCATCCCATTAGGACCCTTGTCTCCTTTTCTGTTGCCTTTGCCCACTGGTTCTGGCAACAGGGGTCTTTCTCCTTGGCTATCTTTGGATATGGGGGCTCCATCTTCTGTGCCACCTTAGGGAATGCCTTTTGCATGCATGGCTAAGTCATTAAAAAGCCTACAGTTTCAGTAACATTTTGAGTGAGTACTCTCTGAAGCTGGGTTGGAATCTCAGGCTTCTTTGTCTGGAAGGTAACTCTTGGGCTACAAGTTTCTTATCCTAACTTTGGTTTTGAGGCCTCTCTGTTCTCTTGGGTTGGAAGTTATTCCTGGCTTTTTGTTTCAAGGTGTCTCTGTCATCTTGATCTTGCTCCTTTCATGGGAACTTCTCAGTTGACTAAATTCTCCCTTCTCAAACCTCTGCTGACTCTGTGTTCCACCAATATGGAACTAATTCTACTTCCTTTCCTGTTTGCATGACTTTACTAAGAATTATTTAGAACTTTAATGGCTCCTCTGATAAAATTTTTATCTTCCAAATTGCCTCCTTTTAGACCTTTCCTTTCCCAATTGAGTCTCTCAAATCCCTATAATCACTGAAACTTTAGGCACCCTGCTCCATGCCTTGGAGGCTCTCAGTGTGCTCAAGAATCTGCAAAAGCAAACACCTGGGGCTGAAAAATAAAATAGAAAAAAAATTTATTTCTCAGCTTCCATTAGATTGTATGTCAAAACAGAAGAAAATCTTAAAAATCTCCAAAAATATTGTTGAGAAAAAAGCTTTAGCCATAATATGAAGAAGAAAAAAACTTGTTCCATTTTCCAGATACACAGTTATAATACAAATATAAAATGGGGCAAAGACAAAAACCAAGTCTTCTATATAAACTAGTGAATTTTGTGGTTATTGTAATCACATTAGGGTTCTCCAGAAAGGCAGAATCAATAGGATGTATGTAGATAGATAGATGAGAGAAGATTCATTAGGGGAATTGGTTCACACAATTATGGAGGCTGAGAAGTTCCACAATAACCTGTCTCCAAGTTGGAAAGCTGGTAGCATGGCTCACTCCAGATACAAAGGACTCAGAATCAGGGAAGCCAATGGTGTAACTCTGATTCTGAGGCCAAAGGTATGAGACCCTGAAGTTCTGATGTTAAGGGCAGGAGAAAAAGGATGTTTCCATTTCAGAAGGAGATAATTCACCTTTCCTCTTCCTTGTTGTTCTATCTGGGCTCTCAACCAATTGGATGGTGCCTGTATTCATCCATTTTTATACAGCTATGAAGAAATACCTGAGTCTGAGCAATTTATAAAGAACAAAGAGGTTTAATGGGCTGACAGTTCCACATGGCTGCAGGGGCCTCACAATCATGGCAGAAGGGGAAGCAAAGCCATCCTTCTTCACATGGCAGCAACAAGGAGAAGTGCTGAGCCAAAGGGGAAAAGCCCCTTATAAAACCATCAGATCATGAGAACTCACTCACTGTCATGAGAACAGCATGGCAGTAACCACCACCATGATTCAGTCACCTCCCACCGGGTCCCTCCCACGACATGTAGGTATTATAGGAACTACAATTCAAGGTGAGATCTGGGTGGGGACACAGCCAAACCATATCAGTGCCCATCCACATTGAGTCATGGTTATCTCAGTGTCTTCCAGAAACACCCTCACAGATATGCCCAGACATTGTGTTTTACCAGCTATGTGTGTCTCTTAATCCAATCAAGTAGATGTCTAAAATTAACCATCAGAATATTTATGCCTGATTCATGGCTGAAATTTCAGGATGAAAGCTATGAAATCTCTATTTGTGTTTGTCTATTAATGCATGTTATGTATATGTGATATTTTCTTAACTCCAGATAGCATTGCAAAATTCATTTCTAAAATCCTCTAAAAGTGCTCTATTCTAACTTGGCTTGGAAAAAAATAAGCATTTATAAATAAATATTCACCAAACTCCTAGAAATATAGGAACTGATCAAATGTTTTTTAAGTTAACACGATTTGGATAAAACTTAGTTAAATAAGATTAATATAATATTTTTGGTGTAATAAAACAACTGTGTCTTCAAAGTTATCACTATTGAATATAAAACAGACATAAATTCCTATTCTGCTTCAGTTCTAGTCAAATAAGCTAACATTATACTTACTAGAAATGTAAAATCTTAAAGCTTATAGATTTGATTCTAATTAAGTTGTCATTCTTCTGAAAAACTATTTTTTTATGGTGAAAAGATACACATATATTTAGAGTTAGCCAGCTGGACTCAGTTTAGATGATCCCAATTTTGTTGCAACATCCAAAGCATCATAATCAGGAGCCAGTCAAACATATGCCTTCTTCTCTTTATCAGGACAAATCAGGGTGGTGACCTTGGCCACATCACTGTCATAAAGCTTCTTCAAAGCCTGTTTGATCTGGTGCTTGTTGGCTTTAATATCCACAATGAACACAAGTGTGTTGTTTTCTTCTATCTTCTTCACGGCCGACTCAGTGGTCAGCGGAAACTTGATGATAGCATAGTGGTCAAGCTTGTTTCTCCTGGGGGTGCTCTTCTGAGGATATTTGGGCTGCCCCTGGAGTCGCAGTGTCTTGGGCTGCCTGAAGCTGGGTGACATGCGGATCTTCTTTTTTGCGCCTGGCTGTGGACACCTTTCAACACTGCCTTCTTAGCCTTTAAAGCCTTCACTTTGGCTTCGGCTTTAGGAGGGGCAGGAGCTTCTTTCTTCGCTTTTGGTGCCATCTTGTGAAAAGCGAAAAACATTATTTCAAAAATAATTTGTTTACAGTAAATCTGCCTAATAGTAGTTTCCAAAGTACTTTTGGTAATTTTTAACCTTAAAGTTAAGCTAAGTAAAAGATTTCCATTAAATATCTAGACCATTTATAAATAAGATACAATACTAAAACATTAATTACTGAACATAAATAATTCAAATTTATATACTTTTGGCTTCCTATTTTTACAGAGAGACTAAAGATATTTTGGCCCGCGAATAAACATGTTTTTTTCTGCCACACTGAGGAATTGTATTATGAGGAAACACATCCCTCTAGATGTTGGGAGATGGTATATTCATACATTTTCTAACCTACTATAGAATGCTAATATATGACAGTTTATAACTGTCTACTTCCTAGTTTTCTCTGGAAAATAAAAGATTACTAAGTATTAAAATTATAATCAATATATGTAAATAAAACTACTAGAGATAATAGAATAACTAGAAACAACTCTACGCAAGGCATGCAAGAAAAGTAGGGCATGTTTCACAAGTAAAGTAGGTTGTATTTTTTATAAGGAAAACGATACATAAGATACAAATAAAAAGAGATACCTAACCTTCCCTGTGTTATATTTGTATGGGTAAAATGTTATGTTTTCAGAAATTATATAAAATTCCTGGAAATTTGTCAATGTCCTCCTTATCCATGCTATGTGCCAGTATAGAGTAATGAGTCATAATTCCAATTATAATTTTAAATGTTGTGCCTGGCGCAGTGGCTCACGCCTGTAATCCCAGCACTTTGGGAGGCTGAGGCAGGTGGATCACAAGGTCAGGAGATCCAGACCATCCTGGCTAACCCGGTGAATCCCTGTCTCTATTAAAAATACAAAAAATTAGCCTGGCATGGTGGCAGGCACCTGTAGTCCCAGCTACTCGGGAGGCTGAGGCAGGAGAATGGTGTGAACCCGGGAGACGGAGCTTGCAGTGAGCCGAGATCATGCCACTGCACATGCCTGGGTGACAGAGCAAGACTCTGTCTCTAAATAAATAAATAAATGTTGTATGCCACAGAAAAAATCGAATATCCTTGTCAGTTATGGTATAATGAACTTTCATCAGATCTTTCATCACAGCCATTTCATACTCTTTGTCATTTAGATATCACTTCCCCCGATGCTTTCCTGAAAGCTCCTGCAATCAGCTACAGGTCAGAATGTTCATCTCCAATACAGAACTCCCTCTGAGACTTACGGAAAAGACTATGACAGGTACTCTGGTTATAGGCTTCTGATGAGATTGCTTAAATAACTTTAAGACCATACACTTGACTCAATGAAGATCTCCAGAAGTATGGTTGAGAAATTTATGGGTTCATGACACTGCTAACCCAAGATCCAACAAGACTGGAATTGATTACATGGCACTGAAGGAACTGATGAAAATTGATTATAATTTTATAGCTTTTTGGAGCATTGCTGGCTCTTTAATGTTCTAGTTTCTGGATTTAAGAAATCTCTTTCTCTTAATCTAACTGTAACTTACAACAGTTTAGTAGATTATACTTTTGTAAACAGAAATGAAGCATTTATCTTTTTTCCCTGCCTGATTTTTCCAGAATTTTGAAATCCTTACTGCATACTCTTATTTTCACGATGATATAGTTGTTAGCAACAGTCCAATAAGAATCTATTCAACTTATAACAGGACATAATTGGAAATGTTGGTTATATTATCAAGGTTTTTACTGGAATATAATATTTAGGAAGTGTACCTAAGATCAGTTCTGGCCAGCAATTTTAAGGAAGTAAGGTTGACTTTTATGGAGACAATGCTTACAAAGCACTGTGAAAATGGGAAAGTTCTTCCTCAAAGATTATAAAGTCACAACTATCCACTATTTTTATATGTGTGTGTGTGTGTGTGTGTGTGTGTCTGTGTGTATTCCAAATCACTTGTCCTAGCTTGCTCCAGCATGCCTGGACAGAACTAGACAAGCCCCAGCCTATAGTGCGTGCCATTCCTTATTTGGAGATGCTTCCTTAACTATCCCTGGGCAACTTCCTTTTCTTTCTTTGTTCTATTCCCCTTACCTAATTAAGAAAGTTTTAAACTAATAGCCAATCGGGTAAAGTGTAAAATGTGAGGTCCTATTCCAGCCAATGGAAACTGGACACAGCAATATGGCAGACACATCAGGTTATAAGTAACTCTGTCTCCTTTGTTTGGTGTGCTCTTGTGGCTGGACAGCTATTGAGTAGCACCCTTTCTACAGAAAGTAAAGCTCGCCTTGCTAAGAGATCATTTGTTCCCATGTTAATTTTTTTTTTTTTTTTTTTTGGAACATCAAAAACTTCATTCCCAACAGCACTCTGAGAAAAGCCAGCCTGATACCTAGATTACAGGGTTCACAGCCTTACAGGTTAGTAAAGAAGGTCATTTCCTAGTAGGCCCAGGAATTTAGGGATATTTTGGGGTCTTCAAGAAGAGAGGAATTCACACAAAGCTATAAGGACTGCAGCTGAAATTTGATAGTATGTTCTTAGCTTGGCTTTTAGCCTGAATAAGTCTTTTAAAAGTCAAATCTGAGATTCTGTATGAAAACTTCCAGCAAAGAAACTTGAAAGCACCTATGTGGTCATCTCCTGTTCTTGCTGCACTTACGTAAATAATCAAGCAAAATCTAACAAAACTAGACTTATTTTTACAACAAGAATAGTCTTACTTTGATTATGATCAAAAATGATGGTTACTACAAAGAGAAATTTTATGTTTCAATGGAAAACTATAACTTGGCTGGACATGGTGGCACATGCCTATAATTACAGCACTTTGGGAGGCCAGGAGTTCAAGACCAGCCTGGGCAACATGGTGAAACCCCATCTCTACCAAAAATACAAAAATTAGATGGGTATGATGGCATGTGCCTGTAGTCCCAGCTAATCAGGAGGCTGAGGAGGGAGGATCACTTGCACCCAGGAGGTAGAGGTTGCAGTGAGCTGGGATTGCACCTTTGCACCCCAGCCTGGGAGACAGAGCCAGACCCTGTCTCAAAAAAAATTTTTTTAAAGGAAAACTATAGCCATTGTGGGTTATCAGATTCTAGTCTTGTTTCTTGTTTCTGGGTTATTTTTACCTCTTTGTAAACTAGATCCTGCCATCTGATGAATTTTGTCCCACAATGATACTTGGGGAACAAGAAGGCAAGTATTGTCTCTCCTACTAATGTATCTATTGTCAGTTAATTTGAAGGTTTCCAACCCTGGAACGAAGTTAGAGGAGGAAGGTATTGCTCCCCAAAATGCACAACCAAATTGTGGTACATTCATGCAATGGAATACTATTTAGCCATAGAAAGGAACAAGCTATCAACACACACAAAGACATGAGTGAATCTTGCATGCACATTGCTAAGTGGAAGAAGACAGTCTGAGGAGGATACACACAGTGTGACCTCATTTAATGAGACACTGGAGAAGGCAAACTACACAGATGGGAAGCCATTGGCTCCATGGGGTGGGGGTTTGAAGCATTCCATATGATACTTTAATAGTGGGATACCTGCCACAATGCATTTGTCAAAATATGCAGAATTTTACAGCCAAATGGTTAAAGCAAACTCCATTCAAATTAAATAAAATTACTCAGGATGTGGAGTATCCCAGGACAGAATACATCATGTGAAAAAGAATTTAACTATACTACAAATTACTACGGTTTGGATGTGGGTTGTCCCCACGAAAACTCATGTTGAAATCTGACCCCCGATGTGTCAGTGTGGGGCAGCGGGGCCTAGTGGATGGTGTTTGGGTCATGGGGATGGATCCCTCATGAATAGATTAACGTTCTCCATGGGGGTGAGTGAGTTCTGCTCTCACAGGAATGGATTAATTCCTGCAGCAGTAGCTAGTTAAAAAGAGTCTGGCTTCATTGGCTTCCCTCTTGCTGTCACTCTTGCTATGTGATCTCTGGTGCACCCCTTGCTCCCCTTCCACTTTCCACCATGAGGTGAAAAAGACTGAGGCCCCACCAGATGCAACTGCCCAAACTCAGACATTCCAGCCACCAGTATTGTGAACCAAATGAACCTTTTTTACTTATAAATTACCCAGCCTCAGGTATTCTGGTACAGAAGCACAAAATGGACTAAGACACAAATGTAGGTAAAAACTCACTGAAGGTGTAGGGAAAATGGTGTTAACCTAAGTCACTTTGAAAATGAATAGAATCTGTAGGCTGAAGGCAAATGAACTATACTTCATCATAGGATTCCATTTTATAAAGTTCTTTCCAACAGAAGCAATTGTGAACAATTGTAAAACCACAGTGTCTGTATCTGGAATAAAACAATGACTTACATAAGTCGCGATGGTGGGAACCAGGTTTCTCACTGTTTAAGTGGGAGGTTACAAATTAGCAAGGCGAGAAGGCTAGAATGATTCATGTGATAGTAGATCAGAGGTGGAGACATCAACATAAACTTATGTTTAGTTTAATATAGATACACACAGTTCTACATAGAAAACTTTATAATTAGGTGTGTATAGGTAGGTTAGACACACACATATACTTCCTAGCATTGCTAATGAGGGACAAGATACAATGTGCTCATTCAGCAACCAGATGTAAGTTTTCCTACCATTCTGAAAGGAATCAGGGTCTTTGAAGAAATGTCTGATACTAGAACTGGGACAGTAAATATAGGAGCCAGGATAATCTGGAAGTACCAGAAAGTAAGTAAGTACTAAAAAAATTACAATATATCAAAGAAAAATAAGAGCCAATAAAAACAGCTACCGATGGCCAACACAGGAATGAATTGTGCAACATAATACCGTAGTGTTGAATAATAACTAAAGCTTAAAGTAATTATCTAGGTGTCTGTATTTGTATACATAGGTGAATAAGCAAATGGAGTTGCATAGAAATCTCCTTTGCAGAAGAATTCCAAATAATTGATGTAGACAATCAGCCATCAAGAAGGTGAAGCCAACTCCTCACTCCGTAAGGAGTGACGCTCTGCATAGTGACTTGCTCCAAAAGAACACATGCAGTACAGACAAGGAGGAAAAATAACTTCACAGTGGAGAAACCTGACAAACAGTAGCTCTGCCAAATGATCCAAGTTAACATCAAAGGTGACAGACAGTTCAACTTGAGAACATGAACTGACAATGGGGGACATTCTACAAAATGCCTGACCAATCCTCCTCAGTACTATCAAGATCATCATGAGATGGAAAGCCTGACACACTGTCACAGCCAGGAAGAGCCAACGTGATGACTACATGTCATGCGGGATCCTGGATGGGATCCTGGGTCAGAGTAAGACAGAACTAAGGGAGTCCAAATGAAATGTGAACTTTAGTTAATAATAGTCTATCAATATTGGTTCATTAACTGTGATAAATTATGTAAGATATTACTAAGCCATGTGAGACACACTGATAGAAGACCTTAATAAGAGAGGAAACTAGGTTGCGGCTACATGGGAAATGTTTTGTTTTGTTTTGTTTTGTTTTGACAATTTCTGTGTAAGTAAAAAAATTATGTAAAATAAAACTTTATTTAAAACACTTTTTTTAACACTTCCTTGTTTAATTATTTATACCATGAATTACTAGTAATTGACACTGTTAAATAGTCCTGTTTTTTTAAATAAGGGCATTTATGATACAAAAAATTAAACACTGCAGACTGATATATAAATCAAAACAAATGTTCTTTACATGTTTTCTGTTACAGTAGTAACATATATGTGTAAACTTAATTATCATATTTTTTTCTTGTGCTGTGGTTGTGTCCTGGGTTCATTCTCTAAAATGCTGTTCACCTTAGACCAGGAAAAATATTAACCATACAGACTCTGTTTCAATTCGTAGCTAAATATTTTCAAAAGAGTGACTTTGTGAAAATATGTTCCAACAGCAAATTGATTCATTGTGAAGAGATAACTTATTCCAAAGACTTCTTGTCTTTATTTTGTTCCCATGCCTACCTTTTAGCCATAATACAGCAGAATCAAATATTGGCCACTGGGAAAAAATATTCAAAGAAAGAAAGAATGTGAACAGAACTTATGACCATGATGATTCAATGTTTTACCACAATGCTTTCTAAAACAGAAGAGTGTAAAAGGATATTCAAAGTCAATTTCCTCAGCGAGGCTTTGCAGAAAATGAGGAAACTAGAAAACCAAAAATGGCAGGACATTCTACGGGTGATTTTAAATGTTGCTATGTTTTATGGGAAAAAAATACTTTACCTTTTAAAGAATCACAAAGAATTATTGGAAACCCAAACTCTGGAATGTTTTTAAATTTAGTTGAGCTTCTATGTAATTATGTCTATATAGGTAGCCATGAAGTTGATGATTTCTTAAAAATCTGTGCCTTATTTGTGTAATAAAGTACACAATGAATAATTAATGCTCATAGGAAAACCTTATGAAGGGAAAATAAATCTTGGGGACCCAAAATCACTAAGCTAAAGGGAAAAGTCAAGCTGGGAACTGCTTAGGGCAAATCTGCCTCCCATTCTATCCAAAGACACCCACCTGCTCACCGAGATAAATGCATACCTGATTGCCTTATTTGGAGAGGGTCATCAGCAATGCAAAAGAATGAAACCATTTGTCTCTTACCTACCTATGGCCTAGAAGCCCCCTGTCTGGCCTTCTCACCTTTCTGGACGGAACCAATGTACATCTTACACATATTGATTGATGTCTCATGTCTCCCTAAAGTGTATAAAACCAAACTGTGCCCCGACCACCTTGGGCCCATGTTGTCAGGACCTCCTGAGGATGCATCACAGGTGGACATCCTCAAGACTGGCAAAATAAACTTCCTAAAAAATCTGAGAGCTGTCTCAGATTTTCAGGGTTCACACATGTAAGGTAGGATGTCAATGTTTATAAAAAAGACATTATTCTATCTACTATTAGAAATATGTTGCCAATTAACCTTAGACTTTCTCAACAAAATAAAAAATGTTGATGAGGTACAAATAATATATCTAAGCTTAAATAGTGTTGCAAGTTTTAATATGCCTACTTTTCAATTTTTCAATACTATTTTTACTAATTTAACACTGTAAGAAAAATGAGTAATTAAAACATGAATAAAGTGTTTACAGTGGGTGCACGTTTCCTCCAGCCTCTGCCCATCCCCAGCTTTCATCCCAACTGTCCTGATGGTGGCTCTAAGCATTTCTCCTTTCTCTATACCAAGATCTCTCCCCAGAAACAAACCCAAATCTTACTATATGTTATGGCACGCTATGATGATGAGCAGCGATGAGCAGCCGAAGCCTCAAGGAAGGGATGCTTTTGTAAAACAAGACTTGTGGAATATAACGTGTGAAAGTAAAGCCCATGGCAGAGCTCCCTCCTCAGCACATGGGGAGCAGACAGGAAGCTTTTGCCTCACCTTCCTCAATGGCCTGCACCCACGTCTCTCCAGGTCAGTCTTAAGGACAATGAAACTCTGGTCTTCACTGTGGACACGCCACACTACCAGGTGCTCTAAAGCCTTGGTGACCCACCCTTGGGTAGGTCCTGAGGAGAACAAAGCTCTGGTTCTAATCCTAACCCTAACCCTGTCCCAAGACTTTGACCCTGAACCTAAATCCTGATCCCTACCCTGGTCCCTAATTCTGACCATAACTTTGACCCTGACTTTGACCTTGACCCTGACCATGACCCCACCTCTAACCATACTTCCGGCCCTGACTCTGACCCAGATCCTAATCCTATCCCTAACCCTATTATTATCTTGACAATCTATGTCTTATCTTACCGTCTAGTGCTAAAGAGCTGTACCCAAAAGCACTTTTAAATTATTTAACTTCTTTTCCTTGAATTCTGTAAGGACATCCTAAAGGAGATGTCATTATGTATTTTGCATTCCCTCTGAGTGATATGGCTTCAGAAAAGAAGTTCTAATACTTTGCAAGACATAAAAAGTTTGGAGGGTAACAGCACCGGGTTGTTAGGGATGCATGTTGGTGTTCATGATAGTCATTGATGCTGTTCTCCAAATATTTTCAGTTCATATTTTATGAATGCATTCTGACTGTTACATCCCACCTACTTAAATTTTCCCATGGCCACATGACTTTTTTTTTTTTTTCCAATGGAGGTGAGAAGAAATAACATGTGACTTTTTCAGGAGAAATCTCCAAGAAACAGAGTTCTATTCTGTATGCTTTTTTCTGTTTTCTATAGCAATGGGGATCTTATTGATGGTCCCTCCTTCCATCTGGATTCCTGTGTTAGGATGACACAGCACAGAGCTACCTCTCACCTGACCTGTGAAGAGATGTAAATAAATGAGGAAGAAGATTTTTGAGCCACTGAAATTTGGAGGTTGTTTGTCACCACAGTTTAACCTAACCCCCATTGACTGATGCATGGCTGAAGAATGAGTCTGAACTGGATCTGGACAAGATATGTGAAGAGCGCTCCAGGCTGAGCAAAATTCAAGTGTTGTCTCAAAGATAACAGTGAGCACGATATGTTATTGGGGTGGGTGTGGGATAAATAAGGTATATCAGGTGAGAATAATAAGAAACTCAACTTTAAAAGACAGTGCTGATTTGGACTGTGGAGAGATTCAAATGCCCTGCTTAGCATTTGAGATTGTGATGGATGAACAAACTAATTAAGAGCCCAAAATGAAAGCTTGGGATAATTATCTGAGGGTGTCTAATATTCCAATTTTTCATCCTAGAATGGGCAGAGTCCTTGACCCCATTCTAGGGAGACTTCCAAAAGAAAAAAGACCTGCATTTCTTCAACAACCCACACTGAGAGACTTTCCTGCACTTTTGACCTGTGGCTAACACTCCTCACCTTTCATTCTGTCATCAGTGTTTTGGGGAAGCACCCTTAACTCTCTATGATTTACAGGTTATTAAGTGGCCCTTACAATTCCCTCTAGAGGTGGAAAAGACTAATGATGATGGTGTCTGAGCTCACAGCAGCAAGCAGGCATGTGTGCTCAGCAGCCACGTGGCTCATCTGCAAGGAGCTTACTAAATACGATGTTCTACAACATTGCTTAACACAAGCAGAGATGCTCCTGACTCAGAGTGTTTAATTGCTCACCTACTTCTTTTTCTGCCCTCTTGGGCTTCTAAAATGAAAAGAACCCTGGGGTGATACAGTGAGTCAAAGCAGTGCCAGCCGCATCACAGAAAAATAGATTCCTAAAAAATCCCTGGCCCAAGATGACAGCCTTGGCTGGATGAGTTTGAATGTGCTCACAGTGGACACGGGAGAGTGAAGGTGGTTGAAATGTTCATATTAAAGAGCTTCCACCCAGATTGCAAGAAAAGAGAGAGGAATGGAGACGGCAGCACGAGTCCCTACATAAAAGCAGATGTTTTGAGATCAGTTATATTTCTTCTGACAAAAATTAAAGACAGAAACCAGTTTAGCCTGAGGCTACAATTAATTGGGCAATAAGCCAGAGGCACATATGGCATAGACAGATTTAAACATTTCTCCCTTATATTAATACAAATGCTAAAATTACAAATACTTTGATTCCAAATAAAACAAATATTTAAAAAATTTAATGAATAAACACTGGGGTCTACAGTAGTATTTGAAGGAGATCTCACAAACAGGTTTGGTTTTTGAAGGTTAGAACTGGTGGTCTAGAGAATTCATTTCATTCCAGAGAGAGAAAGAGAGGAATTTCTTGGGTTCCTTCAGGAATGCATCTAGTTTTGCCTCATCTTTGTTTGAACTATGGATGTGGCAGAAGAAAACATGAGGATTTCACAGATTTAAGGTGTGAAAAGTCACTGGGTTCTCTAAGAAGTCTGGGATTCTTCTGCTGGAAAAATAAGTTTGTTGAGAAAAAATGGGTTGGAGGAGGCTGTTGTTGAAGTGAAGCAGAATTGTTTTTACTAATCTGCTTATTACCCACTCTGTAGTGTGGAAACAAATTATTCATGCACAACATCCTCTTACTGTTCCTAGAATGCAGTGGAAAGAGAACAGATTAGTTTTTCTCCCTCAGAACACAACCACTAGAAATATCCTACCTCAGATGAGATATTGCCTAATTATTTTCAAAAGACAGTGAAAAATCATGGATGTAAATGTCTGCTACAAAATAAATACATGCTAGAAACAGAAGCATCTGGGTCACAGCTATATTAGAGCTACCTGTGTTCCCCTGTCACTGAGATTAAAACAAAAATGTCCAATACAATCATTCACAGCATAGGAGATGGGAAGTTGAAGGATGGAAAGGCCAGGTATAAAAAGATTTCAGAATTTCCATCCATAAGGAAGTGGCTTTGTGCATTGTCTGTTACTGTGTGCAAGGTGAAGTCTGGAGAATGAAAACGTGCAGTAACAAGGGCTCCTTTGTCCATCTCACCTCTCTAGATACCGAGTTTCAGATGTTGCATTTTAAATGAAAGGCTGATATGATTTTTTTTAAAGAACACTTGTGGTGTTTGAAGTGACAAAGGCTGCTGTGACAAAAAAGCAGGGAAAGGGAATTTTTTTTAAAAAAAGCAAACAACAACAACAAAAACCCCACAGAAAAGCAAACAACAAACAAACAAAAAGCAGAGGAAGAAGTCGAACACCCTGGGCTATGACTACTTCCAGGAAGGGGCTACAAGAGGCAGTTGGAAATTCTATTTGCTTTGCAACCGTGGGTTTTCCAGCCTGCTTCCTTTCTAAAGTGTATCACTCTGATTTCTGTTCATGCAGTTATCCATTTCCGTTTTCTGGAACATCTATGTATTTTCTTTATCTATCATCTATCTATCTACCTGCCTGTCATCTATCTATCTATTTACTATCTATCTTTTCTACCTTTCGCTATCAAGAGCTTGGGTCAAGCAGGATAGAATTCCAGTGTATGTTCCCTCTACCATTTAAAACAAGAGCTCTTGTAGGCATTCTCCATCACATCATAAACCTGAGCTTTCTAAAACAGGGTGTGGCAAACTACCATGCATGGGCCATGTCTGACACAGTCTGCGTTTGTAAGTAAAGTTGTATTGGGACACAGCCAATACATGTGTTATATAATGTCTCTGGCTACTTTCATGGTATAATGGAAGAGCTGAGTCATTGAGAGAGAGACCATAGTTATCTTTTCTGCTCCTCACCCTCCTCCCACCCTCCCCCATCAAGTAGATCCCAGTGTCTGCTGTTTCTTTCTTTGTGTTCACAATTCTTCTCATTCAGCTCCCACTTATAAGTGAGAAAAGGCTGTATTTGGTTTTCTGTTCCTGCTTTAGTTTGCTAAGGATAATACCCTTCAGCTTCATCCATACTAATGCAAAAGAACATAATCTTATTATTTTTTATGGCTGCATAGCATTCCATGGTGTATATGTAGCACATTTTCTTTATCCAGTCCATGACTGATGGGCATTTGGGTTGATTCTCTGTCTTTGCTATTGTGAATAGTGCTGCGATGAACATTTGCATGCACGTATCTTCATGGTAGAATGATTTACATTCGTCTGGGTATATACCCAGTAATGGGATTGCTAGGTCGAATGGTAGTTCTGCTTTTAGCTCTTTGAGGAATCACCATACTGCTTTCCACCATGGTTGAACTAACTTACACTCCCACCAACAGTGTATAAGTGTTCACTTTTCTCTGTAACCTTGCCAGCATCTGTTATTTTTTGACTTTTTAATAATAGCCATTCTGATTGCTGTGAGATGGTGCCTCACTGTGGTTTTGATGAGCACTTTTCTGGTGACCAGTGATCTAGAGCTTTTTTTCCATGTGCTTGTTTGCCACATGTTTGTCTTCTTTTGAGAAGTGTCTCTTCATGTCCTTGGCCCATTTTTTAATGGGGATGTTTTTCTCTTGTAAATTTGTTTAATTTTCTTATAGATGTTGGATATTAGACCTTTGTCAGATGCATAGTTTGTTAATATTTTCTCCCATTCTGTAAGTTGCCTGTTTACTTTATTGATAGTTTCTTTTGCCGTGCAGAAGCTCTTTAGTTTAATTAGATCCCACTTGTCAATTTCTGCTTTCATTGCAATTGCTTTTGGTGTCTTTGTCACGAAATCGTCGCCTGTTCCTGTGTCCAGGATGGTATTGCCTAGGTTGTCTTCCAGGGTTTTTATATTTTTGGGTTTTACACAAGTCTTTAATCCACCCTGAGTTGATTTTTGTGTATGGTATAAAAAAGGGGTCCAGCCTCAATCTTCAGCACATGGCTAGCCATTTATCCCAGCACCATTTATTGAATTGGGAGTCTTTTCCCCATTGCTTGTTTTTGTCAGAAAAGCTGTGTTTCTAAGGTTTCACCCAACATACATCTAACTTTTGACCACATCTCTCCCCCAGTCCATAGGCTCCAGGAAATGGGACAGGATTCTTGGAAATAAAGAGCTGACCCTGAGACAATTCAGGTAAACACAGACAAGCTGCTGCATAATAAGTAAACAAAATGTGTATCTTTCATTAAATGTTAAACAATGATAGACTGAGTATGGAAGCATGCTACTGTTACTGGCAGGTCTTTGTTCTTAGAACGCCCAAGATGGGGGTGGGCTGCTCCCAAGATGGCGGCAAGCCTTTTGTTCTCTGACCTGTGGTTCTTGGCCTCATGGATTCCAAGGAATGGAACCTTGGGCCATGCGGTGAGTGTTACAGCTCTATTAGAAGCCATGGGTCACGGAAGAGAACCGTGGAACCCAGCGACTAGTGTTCAGCTCGATTAGGATGAAACTGGGCACTTAGCCACGCAGGAACAATGATGAGCCTCAAGCCCCATTGGGAGCAGCAGTGGGCACCTCGCTGGATCAGAAGCGCAGGGGACACCCTGCCGGATCCGGAGGGGTGGAAGTCAGTGGCGGGTCCGCAACGCAGCAATTGGCAGTGGTGTACGATGAGTGAAAGCTCAGCTCAAGCCAGGACAAACACAGACCAGAAGAGTATGCAGTTGCAAGATTTAATAGAGTGAAAATAGAGCTCCCGTACAATGGGAGGGAACCCAAAGGGGGTTGCCACTGCCGGCTCCAATGCAGGGGGCGTGGGGGTTCTATCCTGATCATTGTCCCTCCCCCTATGCTCTCAGCCGATAGATGATTGACTATTTCTTTACCTCCTGCTTTTAGCCTAATTGGTATTTTAGTGAGCTCTCCTTACTACCTGATTGGTGGGGTGTGACCTGAGTTACAAGCCCCGTGTTTAAAGGTGCGTGCACTCACCTTCCCCAGCTAGGCTTAGGAATTCTTAGTCAGCCTAGGAAATCTAGCTAGTCCTGTCTCTCATTACCATCACAGGTATGGAAGTGCTTAACTATGACTTAAATTGTAGAGCCTCAGATTTTAGATCTGGAAGGGCCATGGATTTTAATCCATGCTGGGAGAGGCTCGAGGTTACTCTGGAGAAACACGTAGTTTGGGGAGGATGGAGACAGAGGGGTGGGATCGCATTCCCCAGCTCCTTCAATTAGTCTGATCTATTTTATAAATCAGTTATTGGAAAATGATTCAAACAACTCAACCCAACTATTTGGTCAAAGTCATCAGCCCTCAGGCTTCTTGCCACTGCAGCTGCGGGCTCCCACTCTCCACCTGCTCTCCTGCTCAGGTTGGGGCAGCCAAAGACCTTCTCTCACGGGGAGAGAGGTTAGGAAGGGACCCTTTTTTTATTATTTGAGGGTGTGGTTCATTTGTAAACAGTGTAAGTTCTAGAATTTGTGTTATTGTGATGGCGATGACCAATTGCAAAATATTTCCCATTTGCTTTGCAATAACAAGAGCATGTATTTTACACAATTGAAGTTTTTGGATCCTGCTTACTTTATTTATTAAGAATAGTGATATTTGAGCAAAGAAAAGTTCTAATTTTGCATCAGAGTCAAAAGTGAAAATGAAAGGAACTGACCCGTGAAGGAACAGGTGTGAGCTGTTTACTTCATTCCTGCCCGTCCTGGTTGATGTTCAGCTCTGGCCCTGCATCCCACTTTCAAATGTGATGGGTGCCTCATCTAGGAAAGGCCCTCCCCACGGCTGGCTCCCTCTGCTCACCTGACTGTAGTTACTTCTCTTAGTCCTCTATGAACACTGTTTTCTGTGTTGGGTGTGTTTCCTGTAATAAAAATGTATTGTTGCACCACTTATGAGGACTTTTTGGATGCCGTGCTAAGCATTTCATAGTTGCGAGCTCATTGTACAAACTACCCTTTATAACACTCCATGACTTTATATTCCCATATGAATTGGCCAGAGGTAAGTGGCGTGCTGGAGAGATAAAGTAATTACATGACAGCATACAGTTAATTACTGAGAGGATTTGGGTTTCGACCTGGATCTGTGATTCAAACACTCATGTCTATAATCACAAGTGTTGCCATATCATTTCCATTAGGATTTAGAATCCCTGCTGGCAGGCCTGGGAAGATGCATTGTAACCACATAAGAGGTAATTACCACATTTACTGAGTTGTAAGAACCATTGTACTGCCTCTCATAGATTGCCAGGCGCCCCTGTGTTTGTCTCGGTATCTCCAGCTTGAATTGCTTCACCCCTGGCTCTCAGCAATGCTGCTCCTCTCTCCTGTATGGATCACCTGCTCCTGGAATTAATTTCTCCCATTTCTTAGGTTGCCAATTTACTGTAGCTTCCTGAACAAAGGTAAAGCTTTGATGCTGTGCATGTCCCAAAATGCCTGTGCACAATTCTCACACTGGGTTGATGGTTTCATTGGGTTTAAAATGTATATATTTCTCTCAGAATGTGAAGGCCAAATTTCATTTTCTTTTTTTTTATTATTATTATACTTTCAGTTTTAGGGTACATGTGCACAATGTGCAGGTTGGTTACATATGTATATATGTGCCATGCTGGTGTGCTGCACCCATTAACTCGCCATTTAGCATTAGGTATATCTCCTAATGCTATCCCTGACCCCTCCCCCCACCCCACAACAGTCCCCAGAGTGTGATGTTCCCCTTCCTGTGTCCATGTGTTCTCATTGTTCAATTCCCATCTATGAGTGAGAACATGCGGTGTTTGGTTTTTTGTCCTTGCGATAGTTTACTGAGAATGATGATTTCCAATTTCATCCATGTCCCTACAAAGGACATGAACTCATCATTTTTTATGGCTGCATAGTATTACGTGGTGTATATGTGCCACATTTTCTTAATCCAGTCTATCATTGTTGGACATTTGGGTTGGTTCCAAGTTTTTGCTATTGTGAATAGTGCCACAATAAACATATGCGTGCATGTGTCTTTATAGCAGCATGATTTATAGTCCTTTGGGTATATACCCAGTAATGGGATGGCTGGGTCAAATGGAATTTCTAGTTCTAGATCCCTGAGGAATCGCCACATTGACTTCCACAATGGTTGAACTAGTTTATAGTCCCACCAACAGTGTAAAAGTGTTCCTATCTCTCCACATCCTCTCCAGCACCTGTTGTTTCCTGACTTTTTAATGATCGCCATTCTAACTGGTGTGAGATTGTATCTCATTGTGGTTTTGATTTGCATTTCTCTGATGGCCAGTGATTATGAGCATTTTTTCATGTGTCTTTTGGCTGCATAAATGTCTTCTTTTGAGAAGTGCCTGTTCATATCCTTTGCCCACTTTTTGATGGGGTTGTTTGTTTTTTTCTTGTAAATTTGTTTGAGTTCATTGTAGATTCTGGATATTAGCCCTTTGTCAGATGAGTAGGTTGTGAAAATTTTCTCCCATTTTGTAGGTTGCCTGTTCACTCTGATGGTAGTTTTCTGGATATTAGCCCTTTGTCAGATGAGTAGGTTGTGAAAATTTTCTCCCATTTTGTAGGTTGCCTGTTCACTCTGATGGTAGTTTCTTTTGCTGTGTGGAAGCTCTTTAGTTTAATTAGATCCCATTCGTCAATTTTGGCTTTTGTTGCCATTGCTTTTGGTGTTTTAGACATGAAGTCCTTGCCCATGCCTATGTCCTGAATGGTAATGCCTAGGTTTTCTTCTAGGGATTTTATGGTTTTAGGTCTCATGTTTAAGTCTTTAATCCATCTTGAATTAATTTTTGTATAAGGTGTAAGGAAGGGAATCCAGTTTCAGCTTTCTACATATGGCTAGCCAGTTTTCCCAGCACCATTTATTAAATGGGGAATACTTTCCCCATTGCTTGTTTTTCTCAGGTTTGTCAAAGATCAGATAGCTGTAGATATGCGGCGTTATTTCTGAGGGCTCTGTTCTGTTCCATTGATCTATATCTCTGTTTTGCTACCAGTACCATGCTGTTTTGGTTACTGTAGCCTTGTAGTATAGTTTGAAGTCAGGTAGCATGATGCCTCCAGCCTTGTTCTTTTGGCTTAGGATTGACTTAGTGATGTGGGCTCTTTTTTGGTTCCATATGAACTTTAAAGTAGTTTTTTCCAATTCTGTGAAGAAAGTCATTGGTAGCTTGATGGGGATGGCATTGAATCTATAAATTACCTTGGGCAGTATGGCCATTTTCATGATATTGATTCTTCCTACCCATGAGCATGGAATGTTCTTCCATTTGTTTGTATCCTCTTTTATTTCATTGAGCAGTGGTTTATAGTTCTCCTTGAAGAGGTCCTTCAAGTCCCTTGTAAGTTGGATTCCTAAGTATTTTATTCTCTTTGAAGCAATTGTGAATGGGAGTTCACTCATTATTTGGCTCTCTGTTTGTCTGTTATTGGTGTATAAGAATGCTTGTGATTTATGTACATTGATTTTGTATCCTCAGACTTTGCTGAAGTTGCTTATCAGCTTAAGGAGATTTTGGCCTGAGACAATGGGGTTTTCTAGATATACAATCATGTCGTCTGCATGATTTCCTCTTTTCCTAATTGAGTACTCTTTATTTCCTTCTCCTGTCTAATTGCCCTGGCCAGAACTTCCATCTCATGTGCAGAGACACATATAGGCTCAAAATAAAAGGATGGAGGAAGATCTACCAAGCAAATGGAAAACAAAAAAAGGTAAGGGTTGCAATCCTAGTCTCTGATAAAACAGACTTTAAACCAACAAAGATCAAAAGAGACAAAGAAGGCCATTACATAATGGTAAAGGGATCAATTCAACAAGAAGAGCTAACTATCCTAAATATATATGCACCCAATACAGGAGCACCCAGATTCATAAAGCAAGTCCTGAGTGACCTACAAAGAGACTTAGACTCCCACACAATAATAATGGGAGACTTTAACACCCCACTGTCAACATTAGACAGATCAACGAGACAGAAAGTTAAAAAGCATACCCAGGAATTGAACTCAGCTCTGCACCAAGCGGACCTAATAGACATCTATGGAACTCTCCACCCCAAATCAACAGAATATACATTTTTTTTAGCACCACACCACACCTATTCCAAAATTGACCACATAGTTGGAACTACAGCTCTCACTCAAAACTGCTCAACTACATGGAAACTGAAAAACCTGCTCCTGAATGCCTACTGGGTACATAACGAAATGAAGGCAGAAATAAAGATGTTCTTTGAAACCAACGAGAACAAAGACACAACGTACCAGAATCTCTGGGACACATTCAAAGCAGTGTGTAGAGGGAAATTTATAGCACTAAATGCCCACAAGAGAAAGCAGGAAAGATACAAAATTGACACCCTAACATCACAATTAAAAGAACTAGAAAAGCAAGAGCAAACACATTCAAAAGCTAGCAGAAGGCAAGAAATAACTAAAATCAGAGCAGAACTGAAGGAAATAGAGACCAAAAACAAAAAAACCCTTCAAAAAATTAATGAATCCAGGAGCTGGTTTTTTGAGAGGATCAACAAAATTGATAGACTGCTAGCAAGACTAATAAAGAAAAAAAGAGAGAAGAATCAAATAGATACAATAAAAAATGATGAAGGGGATATCACCACTGATCCCACAGAAATACAAACTAACAGAGAATACTACAAACACCTCTATGCAAATAAACTAGAAAATCTAGAAGAAATGGATAAATTCCTTGACACATACACTCTCCCAAGACTAAACCAGGAAGAAGTTGAATCTCTGAATAGACCAATAACAGGATCTGAAATTGTGGCAATAATCAATAGCTTACCAACCAAAAAGAGTCCAGGAACAGATGGGATCACAGCCGAATTCTACCAGAGGTACAAGGAGGAACTGGTACCATTCCTTCTGAAACTATTCCAATCAATAGAAAAAGAGGGAATCCTCCCTAACTCATTTTATGAGGCCAGCATCATCCTGATACCAAAGCCGGGCAGGACACAACCAAAAAAGAGAATTTTAGACCAATATCCTTGATGAACATTGATGCAAAAATCCTCAATAAAATACTGGCAAACCGAATCCAGCAGCACATCAAAAACTTGTCCACCATGATCAAGTGGGCTTCATCCCTGGGATGCAAGGCTGGTTCAATATATGCAAATCAATAAATGTAATCTAGCATATAAACAGAACCAAAGACAAAAACCACATGATTATCTCAATAGATGCAGAAAAGGCCTTTGACAAAATTCAACAACCCTTCATGCTAAAAACTCTCAATAAATTAGGTATTGATGGGACGTATCTCAAAATAATAAGAGCTATCTATGACAAACCCACAGCCAATATCATACTGAATGGGCAAAAACTGGAAGCATTCCCTTTGAAAACTGGCACAAGACAGGGATGCCCTCTCTCACCATTCCTATTCAACATAGTGTTGGAATTCGTTTTCTTATTATATCTAGAATTTCAATGAAAAACTTCAGTGCCGTTTTGGTTCTTGATTCTTTGCAGGTGATCTTTTTCTTTCACTTCTCTGAAAGCTTTTCAGATCTTTATCTCTGATGTTATCAAATTTCACAATAATGTGCTTTAGTGTAGAAGAACTTTGAAATTCATTTTGAGGGGAACTCAATAGATCTTTTAAATCTAGAAATTCCTAAACTTTATTTCTGGAAAATGTTCTTGATTTTTAAGTTGAGATATAATTCACATACTATAATTTACTCATTTAAAGTGTTCAATTTAGCACTTTCTGGAAGTAGCACAGACTTCACCACTATTTAACTCTAAAACATTTGCAGCACCCCAGAAAGAAACACTGTATTTCCCATTTTTGCCTCTTCCAACCTCTGGCAATCATTCCTTTTTGAGGCTGAATAATATTCCATTGTGTGGAGACACTTCATATTATTTATCCGCTCATCAGTTGGTGGACGTCTGGGTTGATTCTACTTTTTGGCTATTATGGATAATGCTGCTATGAACATATGTGTACAAGTTTTTGTGTGGACATATGCTTTTAATTCTTTTCAGAATGAAGGGAATTCTCTTTAGTATGAAGAACTGAGTAGAATTGATGGGTCTAAGAGTAATTCTATGTCTTACTTTTTGAGGAACTACCAGACTGTTTTCCAAAGCAACTGTACCATTTAAATCCCACTGATTTCTTTTCTGACATTTTTATTCCTTCTGTCTGCTTTTATTTTTTTCTTTTTGTGAAATTCTATTTTAAACTCCGAAGATGAATCAGGAAAATCAGCACAGCTTCTTCAACAAAGAAATTACAAGAAAATGATACATAGGAGATATAATGGAAATGTATAAATTATAATGACTTAAAAACACATCGGCTAATCACAATGCATGAACTTTATTTGGGAACACAGATGGAATAGAATTGTCCTTGTTTCTGGTTGTTCTGAAAGGCCATAGAAATATAGGGGTTTGTTATATTCATTGTCTGTTTACATATATGTTTAAAATTCTCCGTATAAGGGTTTTAAAAATTCCATTGGAAGCCTTATGTTTTAAAATGTACTCAGATTTTGTTTTAATCAGGGATGTTAAAACCTGCAGACATGGAAGTGACTGTCCCATGGAAATATGTTCATACTCACAGATCCCTAGAAATAGGAGGCACAGGGAAGCCCCAGGCAGAGGCAGAAGGAGAGAGGGAAAGGCATGGGCAGGAGCTTCTGTTGTGGTCTCTGTGGGACAGCAAGGCCAGGCAGGGCAGGCAGGCTTAGGCTGTCCAGCATGAATAGCTTCAGCAGGCTCTGGGGCATAGGGGTCATCTCTAGTTGCCTAGTATCTGGCCCTGGGGTGATGACGGAAGAGCGGTATTGTCTCCTACAGTATCAGAGCCAGATAAAGTAGGTGGTTAGGAGTATTGGTTCTGGACTGGTAGTTTAATTGGCTGGCCCTGGGAAAGGCAATCTTTTCCCAGTAAACCCCAGATGCTAGAAGATTAAGAAAACAGAAAATAAGAAAATATAATTAATACATTCCGTATGCACAGATGGAGTCTTCCTTTGCTTCCACAGAGGAAGAGTCCACAGAAGCCTGGCACTCCTGGACCTGAGGAAACCCTGAAAATGTTGGTATCTGCAGATCCTCTCCAAAAAGAGGTTGCCAATCTCCTAAGACTGCAAGCCTGACCCTAGCATTCTGGGAGCCAAGAGGGAGAAAGAGTCTAAGGATCTCCCTGCTCAGTAAATTGGCTTTCACTAAATACTCTCTTTGCATAAGCAGCATTACCCAGTGTCCTGGAGCTTAGAAAAGTCCTGTTTCAAAGTCTGAAGAAAATAAATTGTTTCTTTTTCCGATGTCAGGGAGGAGTATTTGACTGCCAGTGTGGACTGAGGGGTCTTGGGATCACACTCTTCCCAATCAGCTTTGAACTAACCCTCTGTGCCTGCCTCACCATCTCCTCTGCTTACCTAGACACGTGGAAACCCTAACCCAAGCCCTTCTAGGAGTCTGTGGTGTGGCTCAGCTGCCTCTGTAGCCATCTCTCTTCCCGATGTGCTTTGAACCAACCCTCCGTGTCTGCCTCACCATCTCCTCTGCTTACCTAGACACGTGGAAACCCTAACCCAAGCCCTTCTAGGAGTCTGTGGTATGGCTCAGCTGCCTCTGTAGGCATCTCTTGGGGTTAAACATTTTCCACTCTGCTAAGGCAGTGCCATCTATTCTTCTGCTTCATCTTCAGAAGAGACTGAGTCCTTCCCCACCCTCCACACCAAGTCCGTAGCACCCTTGAGGCCACAGGGTTGCTCTCATAGGATTTTTGTACTGAGTGCTCTCTTTCCAAGCAACTGTGAGAGATTTCTACGGAGAAGGCCTCCGGGTTCCTGTCAAATCAAATTGTAGTTGAGTGTTGGGTGCTATTCAAGAAGGATCCACCTTTCTTCTTCCTAACAGAGCCCTGAATTATTTAGTCACATGGTTTGAAACATGGGGTGGGTGCTGGTTGACTTAACCTAACCACCACTGTCTCACCCTATGTCACAGTTACTGGTTCCAAGGTGGGTGCATAACTAAGGCTCATGCCAGGTGCCACACAGCACTCCCTTGGTCCCCCTAATGGACTTGGGGATGGGCAAGGGCCTGAGTTGTTCCTATTAGAGTCAAATACAAGTTGTGCTAGGTTGTTAGGAACAAGAATGTGCTTGTTCATGTTCCCTCTTTGATGAAGAATGCAGCCTCATAAATTATTCCTAGAGATTTTGCCACACTCAGAATGATTCTGACTTCACTGAAGGCAGAGCAGAAAATTGGGAAGACACTGAGTCCTGGGTAGCATCCATGAGCTTCCTTTTGCTCAAATTCACCCTGAAGCCTGGCCTCCTTCTGAACTACCCACCTGAGTCAATAAAGCGCCTTCTTATTAAAGTCAAATTGAGCTGGATTTTTAGTTACTTGCATCTGCAGGTGTTCTGTGAAGCTGATCCTATTCGTTTGTATCTGAGAATATTTAGAGTGTTTCTCTCACGGATGAGTCAATCATCTCAAGGATGCTTTGAGGGTAAAAAGAATGATCAATTGAGCTGCCAGGCACAATTCATTGGGCAATAGAAAGCTTTATTTACTGGGCAGTAGAAAGTTTCATTGTATATTAATTACATATCTTGTTTCTGTCTCAACCTCCTGTTTTTTCATATGCAAAGGAGGTAAGGAAGTCTACATAAGTCCAGCAGCTAATATGCCTCTCAGGCATGATCCAAAAAAGAATTGAATTATGCAAGCCTTGTTAAAATTCATCATCATCATTCATATTTCTGAATATTTAAATTAGAAATTCTGAAAAAGTCATTTGTTTCAGAGGTAGTTTGTATGTATGTAGGTATTTTTTCAGGATCAAAAGTTTATTTTTATCGTCTGATTGAGTTTAATTTACATATAATAAATTTACCAATATTAAGTGTAAAATGAATGCATTTGGACAAATATATATAGTCATATACACAACACTACCATTAAAATACATTTCATTACCCCCAAAATTCCCTCGTATGCTGCTGTGTTCAGTGCCCTCCCCACACCACAGCTCCTGGCAGTTGCTTTCTTTCACTCTAGTTTTGTCTTTCTTAGAATTTGTTACAGGCCACAAGCAGTGACTCATGTCTGTAAATCCTAGCATTAGACTGAGAAGGGAGGATCACTTAAGCCCAGGAGTTTGAGACCAGCCTGGGCAACATGCATATGGCAAAACCCCATCTCAAAAAACATGGCAAAACCCCATCTCAAAAAACATACACACACAAAAAAAATTAGCCACGTGTGATGGCACACACCTGTGGTCCCAGCTACTCAGGATGAAGAACCACCTGAGCCTGGGAGGTCAAGGCTGCAGTGATCTGTGATCACATCACTGCAGTCTCCAGCCTTGGTGATAGAGTGAGATGCTGTCTCAAAAAAAAATTTTTGATATAAATGGAATCATATAGTAAATTATCTTATACCTGGTTTCTTTCATATATTCTAATGCCTCTGAGATATGTCCATGTTGTTTCCAGTATATATGTCATTCTTCTTATGTTGGGTAGTAACCATTGTGGAAATGTATTACAGCTTGTTTATCTATTCTTCAGTGATAAACTATTTTAAAAATATTTGGCTATTAAGAAAGTTGTTATGAATACTTATATTCAGGCCTTTCTGTAAACAGATTTTCACTTCTCTTGGTTGAAAACATAGGAGGAATTATTATTTTTTGAGTTATGGATTTTTAAATGACTATCAGTTTCTTTACAAAATGTAAATTCTTAAATTTAAAAGTTGAGGATGTCTGACAACCCTGATGAAAACAAGCAATGGGGAAAGGATTCCCTATTTAATAAATGGTGTTGGGAAAACTGCCTAGCCATACGCAGAAAATTGAAACTGGACCCCTTCCTTACACCTTATACAAAAATTAACTCAAGATGGATTAAAGACTTAAACGTAACACCTAAAACCATAAAAACCCTAGAAGAAAACCTAGGCAATACCATTCAGGACATAGGCATGTGCAAAGACTTCATGACTAAAACACCAAAAACAATGGCAACAAAAGCCAGAATTGACAAATGGAATTTAATTAAAGAGCTTCCGCATAGCAAAAGAAACTCTCATCAGAATGAACAGGCAACCTACAGAATGGGAGAAAATTTTTGCAATCTATCCATCTGACAAAGGGCTAATATCCAGAATCTACAAGGAACTTAAACAAATTTAGAAGGAAAAACCAAACAACCTCATCAAAAAGTGGGTGAAGGATATGAACAGACACTTCTCAAAAGAAGACATTTATGCAGCCAACGAACATATGAAAAAAAGCTCTCATCATCACTGGTCATTAGAGAAATGCAAATCAAAACCACAATGACATACCACCTCATGCCAGTTAGAATGGTGATCATTAAAAAGTCAGGAAAAAACAGATGATGGAGAAGATGTGGAGAAGCAAGAACACTTTTACACTGTTGGTGGGAGTGTAAATTAGTTCAACCATTGTGGATGACAGTGTGGCGATTCCTCTAGGATCTAGAACCAGAAATACCATTTCACGCAGCAAACCCATTACTGGGTATATACCCAAAGGATTATAAATCATTCTACTACAAAGACACATGCACACGTATGTTTATTGCAGTACTGTTCACAACAGCAAAGACTTGGAACCAACCCAAATGCCCATCAGTGATATACTGGATAAAGAAAATGTGGCGTATATACACCATGGAATACTATGCAGCCATAAAAATGGATGAGTTCATGTCCTTTGCAGGGACATAGGTGAAGCTGGAAACCATATTCTCAGCAACCTAACACAAGAACAGAAAACCAAACACTGCATGTTCTCTCTCATAAGTGGGAGTTGAACAGTGAGAACACATGGACACAGGGAAGGGAACATCACACACCAGGGCCTGTTGGGGGATTGGGGGCTAGGGGAGGGATAGCATTAGGAGAAATACCTAATGTAGATGATGGGTTGATGGGTGCAGCAAACCACGATGGCACGTGTATACCTATGTAACAAACCTGCACATTCTGCACATGTATCCCAGAACTTAAAGTATGACTTAAAAAAAAAAAAGAAAGAAAAAAAAACAGAAGCAGAACAGATCATTTTTTACAAATCAAAATTTTGGTAAAAAAACAAAAAACCAAAAAAATACAAATAAAAGTTTGGGATGTCAACTAATTCTTAACAACTTTCAATTAGAAATCTAGTGCAAAAGAATACTGCTTAAAAGTAGAGTGAAATGTTAACTACATTGGAAACAAAAATAGTTACAAATTTTAGAATTTTTAACACAATTGAGAATTTTCAGCTTACAATTAGGTAGATTTAGAAATATCAGAACACATCTGCTAAGGGGATGATGTGGCATCTTTGGAAGTCTGCATGCACACAGCTGGAAGCCTTCAGGAGTAAAAACAAACTACTTCTCTTGCTGGGATTCAGACATGTCCAAATATGTCTGGTGAACAGATAGAACTTTATTGTCAAATGTATTTAAAGGGCTAGACAATGGGGTAGGGAGGAGACTCAGAAGCCCCCAGGAAGGAATCATTCTGAGTGAAAAACACAAACAAAAAAGCAAACACACATGTTAGTCCAGTAATTTCTATAGTTATTCATGAAACGCTTGATGTGCTTCCTTTCTGTATTACGAACTGCCACAGGCACAGGGACACCATGCCGAGCAAATCAAGATAAAGGCCTTACAAGCACGAGGCTCACTTCCATGGAGGGAAGAAAGAAAATAGACATACAACACTGACAGCGTAGAGTAGAATGGGCAGGGATCAAGTAGAGTAAGGGACAGATAATGATGGCCTAAGCTGCTGTAGAGTAGTTAGAAAAGGCCACTGAGATGAGACTCCATTTGAACAGAGACCTGCAGAAAGAGACAAGGCTGAAGCAGGCAGATCACTTGAGATCAAGAGTTCGAGACCAGCCTGGCCAATATAGTGACACTCTCTCTACTTAAAAAAAAAAAAACTAGCCGGGCATGGTGGTGGGTGCCTGTAGTCCCAGCTACTCAGGAGACTGAGGCAGGAGGATCGCTTGAACCCAGGTGGTGGAGGCTGCAGTGAGCTGAGATCACACCACTGCACTACAGCCTGGCAGCCTGGGTGACAGAGCAAGACTCTATCTCAAAAAAAAAAAAAAAAAAAAAGAGACAAGACAAAGCTGTGTGTGGTGATTTCTGGCAGAGGGAACAGAAGGTTGGCGGCTCTGAGGCAGGAGGTATGGGCAGGTCTGAAGAGTAGATGGCAGTGCACTGAGAGGACCATTAGCAAGGGCCTGGGTGGGAGAAGAGCCATCGGTGAGGTGGGCTGTGAAGCAGATCCCCAAGGGGCTTCTGGGTTAGGCAAGGGTTCTGGGTTTATTCTGAGTGGGAGCAGAAGGTTCTGGAAGCTTTTGAGCAATAGCAACCCCAACTCCATCCTGGTCAGAATGGAGGGTTATTGTGACCGATGGCCTTCTCTTTTCTCAAGGCACAGATATGAGCCTTCAGGGAGACATTTCTAATGGAAAAACTGAAATGAACGCTACACCTAGGATATTGGGGGCCATGCAATTTTCCTGTGAGATTCCATTAGGACTCTGCAACCCAGGGGAACTCTCTCCAAGAATCTCCTCACACCTTGTGCACAGGGAGGGCAGCCCAGCAGGTGGAGGCCCTGGCAGGCCCAGGGGTGCAGACACTTGAGGCATCCCTGCGGTGTCCTCTGCACTGCTGGCTGGGGATGGAGAAGGCCAAGCCGGTCGTGCTGCTCCAGGCTCTACGGCAGCAGAGACTTTTCTCACCTTTGCTTTTCTCAGGCCCTCCCTTTCCTCCTCCTCCCTCTCACTTACCTTCTCCTCCTTTTCTTTACTTGTTCTCCACCAACCTGATTTTTCTTTTGTGCTTGGCTTATGGAGGATTATTTCTGCATGGCATAGAAAGGAGATTGTGAAAGCCCACTGTTATAAGGATTCCTGAAACTAAAGTATCCATAAGTGTCCATTTTACACAGCTAAATGAGTCCAGTAAATGGAATGACAAATTGCCAAATCAAGTCTTAGGGCCAGCTGACAAGAAATCCCTGGAGCATATATAAACCAAGGAACAGGTGCAACTCCAAAAAAGCATTCAAGATGAGTTACAAAGATTATGACAAGGTAAGACGGAGCCAGAACCACTAGTTCAAGATTAGATAAAAAAGAATTACGTTGTAGCTAGATATTTATTTGTTTAAATATACCACTTTAAAATACTGTTTATTTGCAGAAATAATTTTTTAAAAATTTAGTCAAATTATTTTAAGGAAGAGTACAGAATTTTTCTATTTTAATCTGGGTTCTGTAGTTTAGACTATCGGTTTCTCCCCTAAGATTCCATTTCTAACTAGTAATAGTGTTTTCTACCGTTATGCCACTTGAGTGGGAGGACATTGCTGGTCCAATACTAATTCTGCAAACTGCAACTTACAGGATTTTACAACATGGTCTTAATTCTTTCCCTAAAAAACCACTCATGGCATGGGGTTGGGGGTTAGAATATTTCGGATGGACAGAAAGAATTAAAGGTACTCACAAACACAAAATTTACTTCTCCTTGGTCCATATACAGATGTGGAGATACAGATTAAATTGCTACTTCTTGAGTCAGGTACATTAGGCCTAAGTCCCAATTCTGCCGTTGGGCATTACATTGGTCAGGCTACTACTACTTTTACATATTTAAAATATAGGGATAATAATAATGCCGACCTTATAGGGTCATTGGTAGGATGAAGTCAGATTTTGCCTGACTGACACTTAGCCAGGTTTCTGTATCATAGTAGGTTTGCTATAACTAGCTATATTAAGGTTGTTCCTACTGGTCTTTTACCTAGATGATTGCTTCTAAATTAAATAAAAATAGATAACCGAACATTATTTATACAATTTTTTGCTGTTTTTTATTTCTGTAAACTTATGGGGTACATAATAAATTTTGGTACATGTATATAACACATAGCGGTCAAGTCAAGGTATTGAGGACAGCTGTCACCCAAGTAAAATCGATTTTTGTTAAGTACAGTCCCCCTACTCCACTATTAAATATGGAATTAATTCCTTCTGTCTTACCATATGTTTGTACCCTTTAACCCAGTCCTCCTCTTCCTCTCTTTTCTCCCACACTCACCCTTCCCAGTCTGTTATTTATTTTTCCCCTCTTGACCTCCATGTGATCAAATATTCTAGTTCCCACATACAAGTGAGAACATGCAATATTTATTTGTGTTTGAATTATTTCACTTAAGATAATTCTCTCCATTTCCATCCATGTTGCCACAAATGACATGTTTTCTTTCTTTTTATGACTCAATAGAATTCCATTGTGTATATATATGACATTTTCTTTATTCATTCATTTGTTGATGAAAATGGGTTGATTCTATGTATTTGCTATTGTGAATAGTGCTGCAATAAACATTCCAAGTTTAGGTATATCTTTTATATTTTGATTTCGGTTCCTTTGGATAGATAGGATGTGTACATGAAAAATCCAAAGAAATTTATAATCAACAAGCAAAGTAATTAGATACAAGATCGTATACACGAATCAAATGTATTTTGAAACAAGAGCAACAATTAGAAAATTATTTTTTGAGACAGGCTCTTACTCTGTCACCCAGGCTGGAGTACGGTGGCACAAACTCACCGCAGCCTTGAACTCTTGGGTTCAAGCAGAGTCCTCCCACTGCAGCCTCCTCCCACCTCAGCCTCCTCCCACCTCAGCCTCCTCCCATCTCAGCCTCCTCCCACCTCAGCCTCCTCCCCTCAGCCTCCTCCCATCTCAGCCTCCTCCCATCTCAGCCTCCTCCCACCTCAGCCTCCTCCCACCACAGCTTCCTCCCACCGCAGCCTCCTCCCACTTCAGCCTCCTCCCACCGCAGCCTCCTCCCACCTCAGCCTCCTCCCACCTCAGCCTCCTCCCATCTCAGCCTCCTCCCACCGCAGCCTCCTCCCACCTCAGCCTCCTCCCACTGCAGCCTCCTCCCACCTCAGCCTCCTCCCACCACAGCCTCCTCCCACCACAGCCTCCTCCCACTTCAGCCTCCTCCCACTGCAGCCTCCTCCCACCTCAGCCTCCTCCCACCTCAGCTTCCTCCCACCTCAGCCTCCTCCCACCTCAGCCTCCTCCCACCGCAGCCTCCTCCCACCTCAGCCTCCTCCCACCACAGCCTCCTCCCACCTCAGCCTCCCCCCACCCCAGCCTCCCCAGTAATTAGGATTACAGTCAGGTACTGCTACGCTTGGCTAAATTTTTTTTTTTTTGAGATGGGGCCTCCCTATGTTGCCCAGGCTGGTCTTGAACTCATGGCCTCCAGTGATCCTCCTGCCTCAACATCCCATAGTGCTGGGATTACAGGAGTGAGCCACTGTACCTTGCCTGAAAATTAATTTTTAAATGACATCATTTACAATTGCATTAAAAATATCAAACACTTAGGAACTAGTGAAATGTGTGCAAGAAAACTATAAAACATTGACATAAATTAAAGAAGAGTATCTCCAAATAAATAAAGAGATATTCGATGTTCATGGGCTGAAAATCTTTATATTGTAAAATATAAATTATTCCTCCACATAATCTATAGAATCTAAGCAATCCCATTCAACATCCCAGCAGGTATTTTTATGGAAATTAGCCAGTTGATTCTAAAATTTATATGGAAATGCAAAAGGCTAAAATAGCAAATACAATTTCACAGAATAACGAAGTAAGAATATTTAGAATACTAGATATCAAGACAGTAATTCAAACAGTATGATATGGACATGAGAATAAATAAACAGACCAATGAAAGAGAATAGTGTTTAGTGAGCATACCTCTTTGGAAAACCACTTAGCAGAATCAGTTAACACTGAACATATGCACACCCTACAGCCCCACAAATCCCCTCTCTTCTAGGTACAGAATAATGCCCCCCCGCCAACATAAATATCTAGCTACAATGTAATTAGCATGTCTACATACTAGTCCCCAGAATCTATGCATACGTTACCGTACATGGCAAAAAAGAATTAAGGTTATAGGTAGAATTCAGTTGACCTGATCAGTTTACCTGATCAGCTGACCTCAAAATAGAGAAATGATCTGAGATTATTCAAGTGGCTGCAAACCTAATGAGATGAGTCCATAAAAAGGAAGGAAGAAGAGCCTGTGAGAGGGGTTTCACGTACCCTAGCTGGTTTTGAAGATAGTCGAAGGGTCCTCAAGCCAAGGCATGCAGATGGCTTCTAGAAGCTGGGAATGACCCTCATCCAGCAGGAAAATGGGAACCTCAGTCCTACAACCACAAGGAATTGAATTCTGCCCACAGCCCAAATGCGCAGGAAGTGATTCTCCCCTAGAACCTCCAGGAACAAACACAGCACTGCTGGCACCTTGATTTTAGACCCTACTGGACTTCTGATCTGCAGAACTGTAAAAATATAAATTTGTGTTCCTTTAAGACACAAAGTTTGTAGTAATTTGTTACAACAGTAATTGAAAATGAATACAGCAGCAGAATAAACAAAAATCATGACATATGTCACTGCAGGCCACCCCCTTGGTTCCTGAGCAAGTATGCATGTGTGCACATACACAAGCACATGCCTCTCCCCATACCGAGAATTCCAAAATGACTGCACCTATTATAATGCAATGGTCCTTCTTTCAACCATAAAAGCCCTCCTCCTCTTCCAATGGGAGATGGCCTAGAGTCAGATCCACACAGGTCATTCCACAAGTCGAGGATCTGAGGATGCCATCCACCCCTCTGGGAAGGTATAACTGCAGTTTCATGATCTTGCAACCTCTAGGCTCCAGAAAAATTTAACTATTACCAAGGTACCTAATCTAATCAAGGAGAGAAAACAATTTGAGCCAAAAAATTAAAGACAGTCAGGTACAGTAACCGTGGTCCAAACAACACGTTGTAGCCCCCTGTGCAGTGCGGAAGGGAGACCCTTGGTCAGATGGACAATTTGGCTGATGCAGGTTCTATCTGTGTGGAGGATGTAGTTTCTGCTCCCTTTTATTCTCTGTGGCCCTGCCAGAGAGGAGCCTCGTGAAGGGCTGTGGCCCAGGATAGAGCAACCATGAAAGTCCACATTCTGAGGGTGGGAGTGAGGAGCCTGAGGTGGCTCAGGGGACGGAACAGTCACAGGCTCCTGCGTGCCAGGCCAGGGCATTGTGCTGCATCATTCTCTCCAACGCCGTGTTGATGCCTATCAATTGATTCTGGCTGTAAACAAACATTTTCCTCTGAATCTTGCCGTTCTTCCTGCCCTGTCTCCAGACCTTTAATCCATGACTTCTACCCCTGCCTCCTCTCTGGCTCCAAGCAGTGGGAACAGAGAGCTGAGGTAGCACCAACACCCCCAGGAACTCTGCTCAGCCCCCAAGCCATGAAGAAGTGAGAACTTGCACCAGGAGCAAACACAGCAAAAGGGGTTTGTGAGGGTGCAGGATTCTCTGCTCCCCCAACCTGATTTCCAGAATCCCAGTTTGATGGTTCCCTGCCCAACTTTGTCATGGGGAAAGGAATTCAGATTTACAGTTCAAAAAGATGACTGTGGGACTGTAAGTGGCCCTGGTCCCTGGCCTCGGGAAGGAGCACATCTTTACAATCTCAATACACCTTTCCAGCTGGTGGCTGTCTGCTGTCATATTAGTAGTACTGAAGCCACATTTGTCTGTCTTGCATTGCCTCACCGATGGCCTCAATAAACAGCCAACACTCCCTAACACAGCGATGGCTTTCTACCAAGAATGCTAGACAGCAAGCCATGATACCTTTGCTAAATAATGAACACTGCATAATTTTAGATAAATTACAGTTTTAGATAAGTCCAAGGCTCATGGATATACCCTAATCCAATCATAAAATAAAGATCACATCCAGATTCATTTAAGCTCACATCCAGATTCATTTAGTTACTTGATCATTACTAGGAATTTTCCTTGTTACAAAATCCAAAGAAAGGGGCTCAGTTTGATATTCATATTATCTTAGCTATCTATTTTCAAGATATAAGAAGAAAAACGACTCTGGATGACACAACAGAGAGGGACAACATTATGAAATGTCATTTGAAGTCAGCGGCTCTAATAATGAAGACATCACTGGAGGAAATATTGTAAAGGAGGCAGAGATCCCAGCAGAGCACTCCTCAGTTTAGAGAGACGGAAACTGAGGCCTGATCACAGTCTTCTTGCAAGGCTGTAGCAAAACGGGACCTAGAAGCAAAGTTTTCCATCCCTGGACCCAGTTACTGTCCTTGGTCAAAACTCAGACTGTGAAATCCTTGCCTAGATTCCATTCTGAAGAGAGGGAAGAAGGAGGAGGAGCTTAAAGAGAGGAAAGCCTGGGAAGGCCCGATGGGGCCTCCTGGGATCGCTGAGGCTTGCTTGCCTCCTTTGGGAGTCTCCAGCTGTGGCGGCAGAGGGGCTGCACCCGGAGACGCTGGAGAGCGGCAGCAGGGAGCTGAGGAGAAGTCCATCCCCAAACTCCACCCACTGCAGTTAAGAGTGTAGCGACATGGTCTTAGAAAACCTGGGTCCTCTCTATTTTGAGGTCTGGAACAGCTGGAACAGTCTGGCTGCAAGACGCATGCAGGACGCAGATCTGCCCCACATCCACTTTTGTTCTCCACTACTCCAATTAACTGCATAAAACTTAAAGTAGGAATGTGTTGCTGACATGGCAATACTTGGATTTTGTGTTTGTTGTGCTTTCTGAAAAACCTAGTTCCATTAATTTATTTTATTAATGTTTTTGTGTGTCCTTATTTGTTTTCCATTTTATGAACACTAGGACGAATGAAAACAAAAGCATTTCTTGTTCCACATTCCGATGCCAAGGTGAGCAGTTTCCAGTGCAAGTCAGGGGCCCTGGGAAGACTTCAACAAGCAGCTCTGGAAAACGAGGAGGCTCCACCCTGGAGAAGCCGCATCTCAGCTGTCACCCCGGGTGTGGTGAGACCAGGAGGCATTTCCATGATTTATGTAACACCTCGCTCCCAAAAGCATCTGAAGCATTTCACACACGTACACGCATAGGGCAAAATTAAGAGTAAATAAAGGCTCCTGGACGCATACGTTCCCATCAGGGAGGCCTTCGTTTCCAGGGGTCGACGCGTGGGCGCTTCCTCCGTCCAAGCGCAGCGGGTATTTGCAAAAGAACCGCAATAAGCTCCCCCAAGAAGGGTCCTCAGAAGGGCGCAGACCTCCGGCTGGAGGCGGTCCTGAGCGTTAGGGCTGGGCCGACTCGAGGGCGGGTCCTCTCCGCCCTGCCCCAGCGGTCCCCTGTCTGCCCAGCGTCCCCGCCGCTCGCTCAGAGGGCCTCTTTGCTCCCAGAGGACGTGTCTCTTCCGACGCCTTGCGGACTTCCCCTCCCAGGAACGGCGGAGTTCTGCACGGACGCGGCGGGAGAAAGGAGCGGGTTAAGGTCTGGGCTTTTTGTGGCTCGAAGGACACACGGAGGGAAGCGTCCGCGCGTGGGAACAAGGACTTCTCCCAACTCCTTCCAAGTGGCTCGTCCACGGACGCACGGGCTTTCCGAATTCGCCCCGTGTTATCCCTGCTGGCCACTTGCTAGCGCCGCGCACACCTGCAGATAAGGAAACCAGTATTTGTCTGAACAGAGTCCTCCAGGAGAAAACCGTCCAGTTTTGAGCCTCCGCCCACCCCCCGAGGAAAACCTAGATTTGTGCCACGGTTCCTAATACCTAAGTGAGAGGCAGACACCCAGCAACCCCGGCAAAGGCGCGTCTTAGGCTCACCGGACGCTCCCTGAACCCGTCCCTCTGGCTGCCGAGCCCCCAGCGCCTTCCGGTTTCGGAAAGAAGCGGGCGCAGACCCCTCGGGGTGTCCCGGGGGACGGCAGGTCCCGCTGGTTGCTCCAGGAAGAGGCGGGGCGCTGGGACCCCAGCGCTGGGAGCTGCGCGCACCAGGATCCGCTGGCCGCCTTCCGCGTGAGGGTGGCCGCACCTTCCTGGGCGCACAGAGCCCAGCAGGCACACAGAGCCCACCAGACGCACAGAGCCCACCAGACGCACAGAGCCCACCAGGCGCACAGACCCCAGCAGGCGCACAGAGCCCACCAGGCGCACAGAGCCCACCAGGCACAGAGCCCACCAGACGCACAGAGCCCACCAGACGCACAGACCCCAGCAGGCGTACAGACCCCAGCAGGCGCACAGAGCCCACCAGGCACAGAGCCCACCAGGCGCACAGATCCCACCAGACGCACAGAGCCCACCAGACACACAGAGCCCACCAGGCGCACAGACCCCACCAGACGCACAGAGCCCAGCAGGCATAGAGCCCACTAGGCACACAGAGCCCTCTGCATCATTGCTCACCTGCATCAGGGCTTTTAGGCCCAGATGCCAACAAAGTTAGAATCCAAGTGAGCATCTGGGCCCCCAGTGGTTACAAAGCTGAGCAATAAGTACAGTCATGCCTGTCTTTTGTGCTCTGTCACCCAGGCTGGAGTTTAGTGACATGATCTCGGTTCATGGCAACCTCTGCCTCCCGGGTTCAAGTGATTCTCCTGCCTCAGCCTCCTGAGTAGCTGGGATTACAGGTGTGCGCCACCACACTTGGCTAATTTTTGTATTTTTAGTAGAGACAGGGTTTCCTCATGTTGGCCAGGCTGGTCTCGAACTCCTGACCTCAGGCGATCTGCCCTCCTCCACCTCCCAAGTAGCTGGGACTACAGGTGTGCACCATCATACCCAGCTAGTTTTTAAGTTTTTTGTAGAGGCAAGGTCTTGTTATGTTGCCCAGGCTGGTCTCAAACTCTTAGGCTCAAGTAATCCTCCTGCCTTGGCCTCCTGAAGCACTGGGATTACAAGCACGAGCCACCGCATTTGGATGAGATGCCTTTTCTAATGACCATATATGAAATTGCACCCAGACCACCAGCCTCCATGTCCATGACAGAAAATCCTGACACAGGCTGGGCACTGTGGCTCACGCCTGTAATCCCAGTACTTTGGGAGGCCAAGGTGGGCAGATCACCTGAGGTCAGGAGTTCGAGACCAGCCTGGCCAACATGGTGAAACCCTGTCTCTACAAAAATACAAAAATTAGCCAGGTGTGGTGGTGCATGCCTGTAATCCCAGCTACTTGGAAGGCTGAGGTAGGAGAATCGCTTGAACCCTGGAGGCAGAGGTTGCAATGAGCTGAGATCACGCCACTGCAGTCCAGCCTGAGCAACAGAGTAAGACGCTGTCTGGAAGAAAAAAAAAAAAAGGAAAATCCTGACACAGCTTCTTCACAGCTCGATACTCAAAAAAAAAAAAAAAAAAAAAAAAAAAAAAAAAAAAAGCCACATAAAGGGAAAACATATTCACAAAAATATATGTGTTACAGGACTCAGCCAGATTATATCAGGAACACTTGGAATCTCAATTAGAACTAGGAAAGAAAAAAAAAACCATGATAGTAAAATGGGCCAAAGACTTAAACAAGCACCTCAAAAACAGGATATCCAAATGAGTGGCAAATCTACAAAACTGGATTAGTCATCAATGAAATGTATACCAAATCCACACGCCCACCAGAGCAGGTAAAATGCAAAACACAATACTGGGTGTTGACGAGGATGCCAACTCTCATGCACAGCAGGCAGGGATATTAGATTCCTTGACTTGAAAACCTGGTATACAGTGTACACCCAACAGAAATGTGTACATACATGCACCAAAACACATACACAGAAATGTCCACAGTCTCAGTAATCATCATAGCTAAACCATGGCAACAACCCAAAAGGACACCATGTGAAACAAGATTCATAAACTGTGGTCTATTCATGCAGTTGAATACTATGCCACAATGAAAAAGTCAACCACAACTACACTGTCTAAAATTCATAGATGAGTCTCACAAACAATGTTTAATTAAAGGCAGACACAAAAGAACAGGTGTACAACTCCATTCAGGCAAGAGTAATCGACAGTTACAAGTCAGGACACCACCCTCAAGAGGGTGGGCACTCAGTGGAAGGGGAATCGGGGAATCTGTAGTGTGTCTTGGCCTGGATGCTGGTTACATGTGCGTCCACTTTATAAAATGCCATCATCTATGTACCCATGAGTAGCGCTGTTTTCAATATATATTTAATATTTCAGTTTTGTTTTTTGGGGTTTTTTTTAAAACAGGGTCTTGCTCTGTCACCCAGGCTGGAGTGCAGCAGTGCAATCCTAGATCACTGCAGCCTCAACCTCCTGGGCTCAAGTGATCCTCCCGCCTCAGCCTCCCGAGTAGCTGGGACTACAGGCACACACCACCATGTCCAGCTAATTTTTGTATTTTTTTGGTAGAGATAGTATCTCGCTATGTTGCCCAGGGTGGTCTTGAACTCCTGAGCTCAAGGAATCATCCCACCTCAGCCTCTCAAAGTGTTGGGATTACAGAGGCAAGCCACTGCACCCAGCCTATATTTCAATAAAATTTAATAAAAATCAAAACAATACAAAAAAAAATTACGGACATGTATCTACTGATGTGGAAGTTTTTTCACAACATTGAGAAAAACTTACAAAGCAATGCATATAGTATGATCCTGTAATTACAAAAAATAACATATATGCATAAAACAGGATACACAACGACATTCACTCATTTAAAAATATTTATTGAGCATATGCGATGCAGCAACACATAATTTATTTGGAAGACGTCTACACAACTGTACTATCCCATGCAGAGTCCCATCGCGTACATCGCCACCTTAGCTCGCACGCTGAGCCAGGGCAGTGTTCCCTACACGCCACTGGCACAGCCCTGTGCAATCCTACGTCCCACACGAGTGGATGAGCGACAGCAGTAAGGGCACCACTAACACAGGAGGCGGGGACAGTCACTGTCACAGGGTACACGGGCTGATATGCGTGCGTCCTAGGAGCGTAGACCTAGACCTAGCTTAGGAACATGGAGCTCCGACCTAGCCACGGGTCGGCACTGTGGGCACCACGGGTGAACACCTGGAAACACAGCCTACTTCTAGAGGGCAGACACCGGGCAGCGGGGGTGGCCACAGCAGCTCCTGCCGAGCCCAAGCGTGTTTGTCTGTGAAGGACCCTGACATCACCTGCCAGGCTAGGGAGGGGTCAGTGTGGAGTGAATGTTCACCGACTTTCGCAGGAGTGTGCAGAAGCCAGGTGCAACTTGGTTTGCTTGTGTTCATCACCCCTCAAGATATGCACACTGCTTTCCAAATAAAGCATCAACTGTCATCTCCAGATGGGGAAGACTTTTTCTCCAACCTGAAGAAGATAAATGACAACAGGTCAATCAGATGATAAATCATTTGATTAACCTACTACATTTCCTAATGGTTTAATATTGGACAAGAGAACAGTATTCAGGTGCAGAATTTTTTTAAATGACAAACTTTTAACAAAAACTTACCACAAAGCAAAGCACAAAACAAATACAAAAAATGAAAAAAAACCATTTATTTTTATTTTCTTTGCCACATTAATCCTGAGTCCAAAGAAGAACATTCCATTTTCAGCAGCCTCTGAGACAGGAAGCCCGAGTGAGCTGGGCGAGCTACACATGAATTCACACACGGATCCAAACGCTGCCAGTCAGAACACGCATCACGGATGACACACCTAGACTTAACTGCTGCCTGGGAAGCCACAGAGGCCTGTGTAAAGGGAGCCCCAAGGCACAGCTCAGGCTTCTGTCCATCTAGGGGCCCCTCTGGACATGGCACGAGGGGCCTCAGGCTGATGTGGGTCTCTGCTCTCCCTCACTTACCGTGTCACCTGAGGAAATGACTTCCCTTCCAGAGCCCTCCACTTCCTGTGCTGTCAGACGGGAAATGAAGCCAATAACAACAGGTGCTTTCTGTGTGAGGATTAAATCACTCCTGCACAAAAGGCGTGGACCCCAGTGTGAGCCAGCATCTGCCATCACTACCACCACCCAGGCCTGTCTCCCTGAGGACCGGCACCCACAGGACAGAATCTTACAACTACGTATCTTACTTTTTGAGATGTGGGGTCTTGTCTGGAAGTGACAGCCCAGCTCAGAGCCACAGACATGTGCCTTCTCCACACTGGGTTTCTCTGCAACACAACTGAACCCGTGACCACGTCTCCCGTATGGACAGGGACTGGGTCGTCCATCATAAACAGCGTCTGCTTCCAGTGTGTGGTGCTGCAAGACAGGGGTGCATGTGACCTGGAGGCTGAGCTAGGGCAGTCTCCACATGGCCCTCGGGGCGCTGACTCAGGCTTGCACTGGCTCTCGCCCCCAACAGCACCCACACAGCCGGCAGTCCACCCTGAGGGCCTGGGGACACAAAGCTTGGCTTTTCAGGCTAACTCAGAGAACATATACACCCCCAGCCCTGTGATCTAAAGGGACTCTATGGGATACACTGGGATCGAAGTTACGCTGGTGAGACAGATCCTGCCAATGCCAAACACAAGGCTGCTCCTGAGACCACTCAGATTCCAGGAGGTGTGGACGGCTCACCCTGGGTGGCCCAAAGGATGCGGGAGCTCAGGGGACACACAGCTGCACTAAAGGTCTCGTGTGATGTCGACTCCCCGGCCCGCCAGGAGGATGGCTGTGCACCCCCTTCCTGCACCCTTGCCTAAGCTGCAGAGGCTGGTGATCTAGCTCCTGCTGTTAAACTGTGGCGTACACAGAATCAGGTCTAAGGAGTCGCTTCTGTGAAGGTTACAAGGTGAGGACAACTGTCACATTTGGGGGGAAATAGTACAACACTAGGATTCTGCACTGGGTTGCGTTGGAAACGTCTCTAAGTTCTTCAGGCTCTGTCTTCCCTCAAACTCCCACTGTCCACGGTGGGGCCAGCAGTGAAGTGGGGGGCTCCTCACGTCTCCAGTTTTTCCCTGACTCTGGTCACACCCCTCACCCCAGCCTGTGCCCCAGGTCACTGCCCCCTCCACGCCCCCAGACTCGGGGATGGGTATAACCGGCCTCCAAGCTGCCCACCTCCACCCGGTGACAGCACTGGAGGGGGCACCACAGGACTCATGTGATGGGGACCACATGCCAGGCCAGGCCATCAACCCCGCACCTCTGCGACCTCCCTGGAGCCGGGGTTCCCTCGCGGGGCCACCACGCTGGGGAGTCAGCGGGGCAGGTGCCAGAGCGGGGTAGTCAACCCCACCCAAAGGGAAGGCCTGCAGGGCCCCAAAGGCAGCTCCACCGCCACACATGCCCAGGGTGCTGGCGGGGAAATGTGTCCCAAAAAACGAGGGCCTCCAAAAGCGTCAGGTGAACCCCGACGTCCTGTGGAGGCGCTTTGGGTCAGACCATGAAGAGCTGCGGGTGTTCCTCGAGGGGTGGAAGACAGGGAGCTCCTTCCGTTGGGGCTGTTGTGCGGGGGAAGGCCCAGGCTGGGCCCAGAGTGGTGGCGAGATCCGGAAGGGAGCACACAGGCTGCGGTGTCTACACCACCCCTGTGCCCGCATGCGCGCCGCCCCCACCCCACCGCCCGCACCCCCACGTGCCCCACCTCCCCCACGACCGCCACGCCGCGTCCCACCCCCTCCTGCGCGCCCCATCCCCGCACCCCGCCTACTCCCCTGCCCCGCATCTCCGCGCCCCGCCCCATCCTCCACGCCCCCCACCCCGCACCCCCGTGCCCGCGCCCCGCACACTCACGGGTGGAAGGGCCCGGTGCTGAGCACCTGCGGCGGCTGCCCCTCCTGCAGGCTCTGGAAGTGGACGCTAAACCAGGCCGTGAAGCCGTGCAGGGTCCCCGCCTTTCTGATGTCGAAGCGCAGCTCGCCCCTCAGGGTCTGGGTCAAGCAGATGACAAGGCACGCGTGGGCACCGCGTGGCACCGCAGGGCCCGGGTTGGGGCGGCCCGCTCCGCGCGCCCCGCGCAGACGCTGAATGCGTCAGGAACCAAAGAACAGCCCCCCACCCTGGGGAAACCACCCCCAAAACCCGCATCATGAGTTCAGAGGCTTCAGTCAGAAACGTTTCAAGCATCTGAGCTTCTTGCGCCCAATTTTCCGCCCCAGATTCCTGCGGCATCTTTTCGGCGCTCAGCTCTTCAAGTTAGGGAGCTGGAGAGCTCCAGGCTGGGCCTTTCCACAGCAGAACGAACTAAAAACCAAAGCACGCCCGCGCCACCACGCCCGCCCATCTCCGGACGCGGCGCCAACTGGGGTGCCAGGCAGGGCGGGGGCGCCGGGAAACCGCCCAGAGCCCACGAGCGCCACCGCGCGGCCACAGACAGGGATTCACGGAGGGAATTCTAACAATCCTGTCATGAAGAGCGGCTAAAAACACCTGAAAAAAACTGTAATGCAAATACCATAATGAAACGGAATATAATTTATTTGATTTTGAAGATGCTGAGAATATTAAACATAAATCTAAAATGAAGACGCTGGAGACATTTATAAAGAAAATGATGCACAATATGAAAGAATCAAAATAGAACGTAAAAAAAAAAAGACCGGAAAAAATCAGTAGCAAACGTTTTATAAATTCACTTATTTGTATAATAAAATAATTAGTTATTCACTCACACCCCCAGCACTCACTGAAGGTTTATGATAAGCCAGGCTCTGGTCTGAGTGTTTCGTGGTCACTGATTATCGAATATAAGGAGCAACTCATCTTTTTCTCACCTCTAGATCAGAAATTTGCACGGTTCTCATGTCCAACTGCAATATAGTGCACGGTTCAGAGAGACAGTCTTCTGGTTTCAAAATGTGGTTATACTTGGGCTTTGAAAAAAACTCCTTAATTGCTAAAGATCTAGGGGAAAAGGTCAAAGCGACTGTTGAGAGTCATTGCAATCATCTTAGGCTTCAAAACACACGCGTGGGACCACAATGAGTGCTTTCCCTTCTGTGTCACCAGGATGCTAAGCCACTATCTGGGGCCGTGGAACCCCAGAGCAGCCCTCAGGCCTCCAGAGGCCCTGGGTGCCTCCCGCTCTGAGAGGACCCAGACTCTACCCAGGCATCCAGAGACTTCCTGAGCCAGACCTGGAGGCATTAAGGAGCCTGCCAGTCACTGGGCGCTTCCCTGTGAGGTCTCATTCATGGGATCTGAGCACACGGAAACCAATGCTCACCCCTCATAACCCAGAGGACAAGGGGAGTTGCAGCGTGTCTTGCCTAGTTTTAGAATGTGTTTGATTTCAAAGTATCTTTTTGGATTTTCTATTAACAGTAAATGAACGCGGTATTCCTGCTGTAGGTTACTCTATAATAAACGAAAGGAACTAGAAGGGCTGAGGTGGCCTGAGTGAGTCTGAGTTTCAGGAGACATACTTGCTCTGTTGCTACACAAATTCAACACAGAAACAGACACTAGATGCCGCATGACCCCTGCATGTCACCGTTTGCCAACCCCCATCACTGGTTGTACTAGGCTTGTAAGTCACCTATTATTTACCACAGAAATGTTTTCAAAAATAAGCAAAGCAGTAACTTCTGAAACAGCAAATAAAAGTGAATGTTTTAATAAATATTCCACTATATTTACATATTTATATTTCTGATTAAAAAATTACGAATTTAAAAATTGGAAACTATGGACAAGTATAAAGAAAAGCTTAAATTCCCCATATGCCTGTCTTAGCATTGTGATATACTTATTTTTATCCCACAGACATATTTATAAATTTATTTATGCAAGCAAACATCCATTCTGTATACACAGTTTATTCTGCCAAGCTTTACTGTTTCTTAAACCCTTTCTAAATATCATTACATATCCCTAAAAACCTATGGTTTCTTTTTTAACAGATACACAGCAGTGCTCCACCAGATGGATATACAGCAATTCAATCACGTTCCTCTGGACGGCCATTGGCTTCCAGTGCCGGGAGGAACACTCAGGTGGGAGGCTCTGGCAGTGACTGGGGTGGGGGGCCTGATGCCAACCTCCAAGGCCCCGGCAGCCACACCTCCGTGCCACTGCCAGGCAAGCCCGGGCTACTATTTTAATTTACTCTTTGCTTGTCTGATAGGGAAAACAGCATGTATTTTAATTTGCATTTTAACTACTAACAACATTATAATTTTTCATATATTTATTGGTAATTTTATTTATTTTTTGCGGTTTGCCTGTTCACATGATTGGGCTGCAATTCCATCTCGCTAGTCATCTCTTTCTAATTGATTCCAAGACCTGTCAGCATGTGATTTCTCTAATTACTTGTTTGCTTTTACAATCGTGTTTTTGCTGATTTCTGCCACATAGACTGCCAGATTCTATCTAGCCCAGGGTCCATTCCATCCATTGTTGCTGCTCATTTCTCCACCTAAGATGGTGCACACAGGCCCCCATGGATGTCTGTCGTTGACGCTGATTCCATGCAGAATTAAGTTTTCACGTATGGTGTGAGAGAACAAGGGCTAATCAACTGCTCCAGAATAATTTGCTGACTTGGCCCTCACTCCCTCCTGATCGTAATGCCACCTTTTTCACATATGAAAATTTTTGTTCCTTGCATTCTACCCTGCTCTGCCCATCTGTCTTTTCTTGTTACAGCAGCTACTGCTTTAATTACTCCAACGCTACAAGATTGTCCTATCTGGGTGCACAGTTCTTGTTACAGCAGCTACTGCTTTAATTACTCCAACACTACAAGATTGTCCTATCTGGGTGCACAGTTCTTGTTATAGCACCTACTGCTTTAATTACTCCAACGCTACAAGATTGTCCTATCTGGGTGCACAGTTGTTACAGCAGCTACTGCTTTAATTACTCCAACGCTACAAGATTGTCCTATCTGGGTGCACAGTTCTTGTTACAGCACCTACTGCTTTAATTACTCCAACGCTACAAGATTGTCCTATCTGGGTGCACAGTTGTTACAGCAGCTACTGCTTTAATTACTCCAACGCTACAAGATTGTCCTATCTGGGTGCACAGTTCTTGTTATAGCACCTACTGCTTTAATTACTCCAACGCTACAAGATTGTCCTATCTGGGTGCACAGTTCTTGTTACAGCACCTACTGCTTTAATTACTCCAACGCTACAAGATTGTCCTATCTGGGTGCACAGTTCTTGTTACAGCACCTACTGCTTTAATTACTCCAACGCTACAAGATTGTCCTATCTGGGTGCACAGTTGTTACAGCACCTACTGCTTTAATTACTCCAACGCTACAAGATTGTCCTATCTGGGTGCAGTTGTTACAGCACCTACTGCTTTAATTACTCCAACGCTACAAGATTGTCCTATCTGGGTGCACAGTTGTTACAGCACCTACTGCTTTAATTACTCCAACGCTACAAGATTGTCCTATCTGGGTGCACAGTTCTTGTTACAGCACCATACTGCTTTAATTACTCCAACGCTACAAGATTGTCCTATCTGGGTGCACAGTTGTTACAGCACCTACTGCTTTAATTACTCCAACGCTACAAGATTGTCCTATCTGGGTGCACAGTTCTTGTTATAGCACCATACTGCTCTAATTACTCCAGTGCTACAACAGATTGTCCTATCTGGGTGCACAGGTACCCTCATTCATCCAACCGTCGTATGGGATCTCCCAGGGCCTTGGCCCACCTGCAGACTGTGGACCAGGAGGCCCCACAAGACGGTGCCAGTCCCAGCTGTGGACACTTACTTCAGAGCGCTGAGGTTGAACTCGTACGCGTTGTCCCAGAAGAGCACCTTGCTACGATAATCCTTATCAGCACTGCAGGGCACAAGGTGCAACGCAGCCATGGTGGGCCAAATGACCCCATCCTCCTTCAGCCAGGCATCCCGGGCATACAGGATGGACTCGATCATGAACTCAAACTGCATAGGAATGAAAGACACACAGGAGACACATCACAGGCCCTGTGGCTACACAGGCCTCTCACCACCACATTCGTAACACTAGTCTGAGAGTTCTACAGTTTTAGCCTCAAGAATATTCCTGCCTAGGCCAGTGTACCATGCAAGAGAACATCTCGAGGGTTTATTTTATGTCCACACGTAATGGTCACTGATGCATCTCACAGCCTGGGTTTAAGTCACATAATTTCCCATTAGAACTATGAACTGGAGCAGAGCTAAAAGCAAGGACAAATCTTCACTCTTGGCCCATCTCAGTCACAGAAGAGCTCATAGCTACCAGATTTTGAAAGAACCCTGAAGTGTTGCAGGGTCCCAACTGTTACATAAAATATATTTGGTCTGTAGCATTCTCAGAATTTTCACAACCCTTTAAGTGGACTGAAATCACTGCTTAAGAAACCGAAAGCCACGCAGGCATGCCCTGGCCATTCACGTGGTCCTTTGGTCCACCTTGCATCCCTCAGAAGGTCCCAAGTCAAGGGAAGCACATCACATCTATGACTGAGGAAGTGGGGACCCAATGCCCTCAAAGGCCAGGCTTTCTGTCTGAACCAGAACTTGCTTCAAACACAGAAAGGAGTAGAGGGAGCACCAGCGAGGTGGGGCCAAGGCCTGTGGCCCTTGCAAGCCACCTGGGGAGCCTGCACTTCATCCTGTAGTTGATGAGAAACAACAGAAGTGTTTTGCTTCCTTAAATAATCTCAAGCTGCTTTTATTATAGAAGTAATACATGTTTTGTATGGAAAATGTAGAAAACTTAGAAAAGCTTAAACAAAAATAAAAATCACATATTAACCCAATACCCAGAAGGAACCAGTTATCACTCTGCAGTTTACCGTCAAGTATTTTTCTACACACGCACACAAAAAATATATACATCTTATTTTTCAATCTTATTTTTTCAGTTATATAGTGAAACAGCTTTTTTGGTGTACAGCCTATGAACTTTAGCGCTTGTGTGGATTTTGTCCTCACAACCACAGCCAGCATACACACAGATCTGCCACCCAAAACACTCTTTACCCTTTTCTCTGGTGGTCATGCCATCCCCGGCCCCAGCCTCTCAAGCCACCGATCTGGTCTCCATCCCCATGGTCTTGTGTCTTTGAGAATATCGTATAAATGGAACCAAACAGTACATAACCTTTCAAGACAAGTTTCTTTCACTCACTGTACCGTTTCTGGGGTTCGTCCAAATTACCTGTTTCAATAACTGGCTCCTCTTCACTGCTCAGTGGTATTCTGTTGTGTGGACGTACCAGTTTATCCTTAAGGATTATCCAGATGAAGGACACTTGGGTTGTTTCCAGGTGTTTTTTGCAATTATAAAGAGAGCTAGTATAATCATTCACGTACAGGTTTTTGTGTGAACACAGCTTGCATATCTCTGGGTTGAACATACAGGAGAGGGACTCCTGGGCATAAGGTGAGAGCACACACAAGTCTATAAGAAAGCACCCACCTGTTTCCACAGTGGCATGTTCCCTCCAGCAATGCACGACTTTCAGCTGTTCCTCATCCTCGATGGCATTTGGTATTACTATCAGATTTTTTTTTTTTTTAGTCATTTTTCAATGGGTGTAAGTGATATCTCACTGTGGCTTTAATGTGCATTTCCCTGATGGCTATGTTGAACATCTTTTCATGTGTGTATCTGATATCTGTATATCCACTTTGGTAGAGTGTCCAAGTATTTTGCCCATTTTCAATTGGTTTGTTTTCTTCCTGTTGCGCTTTGAGATTTCTCTGTATATTCAGAACACACACTGGATATATTCTTTGCAATATTTTCTCCTAATCTTAGCTTGTCTTTTTTATTCTGTTAGCATCATCCCTTTGCAGAGCAGTCATTTTAGTTTTGATGAAATTCAATTAATCAACATTTTCTGTTACGGATCATGCTTTTACAGTAAAAACTCTTTGCCCAAGTCCAGGTGATGAAGATTTTCTATGATTTTTTCAAGAAGCTTTATAGTTTTATATTTCACACACTTAGATCTATGATCGATTTTAAGTTCAGCTGTGTATGAGATGTGAGGTTGAGGTGTTGTTTTTTAGATATGGATGACAACTATTCCAGTAACATTTGCTGAAAAGACTGTCTTTTCTCCATTAAATTGATTTTTGTAACTTTGTTAAAAAAATCAATTGACCATATTTGTAGAAATCTATCTCTCGTCTCCATTCCATTGACTTACATGTCTGTCCCTTCACCAATACCACATTGTCCTGAATATTGTAGCTTTAAAATCAAGTAGTATAGTTCCTCCAACTTTACTCTTCTTTTTAAAAATTGTATCAGTTACTGTAGTTCTCTTACTCCATTTTTGTGTTGCCAAAAAGGAATATCTGAGGCTGGGTAATTTACAAAGAAACGAGGTTTATTTGGCTCATGGTTCTGCTGGTTGGGAAAGTTCAGGATTGGGCATCCAGTGAGGGCTTCAGGCTGCTTCCCCTCACAGTGGAAGGCAAAGGGGAGCTGGCACGTGCAGAGAACACAGGGTGAGAGCAGAGGCAAGTGGGCATGCCAGACACTTTTTCACAACCAGCTCTTGTTGGGACCTGAGCTAGAACTCACTTATCTACCCACGAGGAAGGGCATTCATCTATTCATGAGGGATCCACACCCATGACCCAAACACCTCCCACTAGGCCCCACCTCCCAACACCACCACACTGAGGATCAAATTGCAACATGAGATTTGGTGGGGACAAACCATAGCACTAGTTCCTTTACATTCCATATACATTTCATAATGAGCTTGTCTATAAGAACAAATCCTGCTTGGATTCTAATTGGAATTTTATTAAGTCTACAGATCTATTTAAAAAGAACATACATCTTTACTAGGTTGAGTCTTCTTATCTCTCCATTTATTTAGGTTTTCTGGGATTTCTTTCATTATCATCTCATCATTTTCAGTGTCCAGATCACGTTTTGTTAGATTTCTAAGCCTTTCATATTTTTGAAGCTACTGTAAATGATATTCTTTAATTTCTAATTGTACATTGCTAAGATATAAAAATGATTTCTGTATGATGACCTTGCACTCTGTGATCTTGTTAAACTCACTTACTAGTTTTAGGAAATTTTCTCATAGATTCCTTAGGATTTTCTGTAGGTTTTTTTGTAGATGTCCTATGTCATGTTAAATTTCCTTCCATTTCTAGTTTGCTGAGAATTTTATCATGAACTGATGTTGAATTTTGTCAATTTTTTTCTGTATTGATATAATCATGATTTTTCTTCTTCAGACTGTTAATATGGTAGATTACACTGATTGATTTTCAAATATTGAACCAGCCTTGCATTCCAAGGAGAGTTTCTTTTTTTGTTATGGTGTATTATTATTCCTTTTATATCCTGCTGATTTAAATTTGCTAATGTTTTCTTGAGGATTTTTACATTTATGTTCATGAGGGTTACTGGTCTGTAGGTTTCATATTTTGTGTTAACATTGGTTTTGGTATTAGGGCAATGCTTTCCTCATATAATGAGTAAGTGTTCCCTCTTCTTTTCTGAAAGTTGTTTAGAATTGGAGTTTTTTCTTCATTAAATGTGTTAATAGAATTCACCAGTGAAATCATTTAGGCTAGAGATTTGCCTTTCAGAAGGTTTTTAAACTATTAATTCAATATCTTTACTAGTTATTGGACCATTCAGGTTATCTATTTCATGTTAGATGAACTGTGATAATTTGCAGTTTTCAAAAGAATTGGTCCATTTCATGGACCTTCTTTGCTTCTCACTCTATGTACGTACACTCTATGTACGTACATAGAGGGAGAAGAAGGAAAATGATAATTCAAGACTGTTTCAGGAATACAGTTGTTCCTTGGTGTCTATGGGGGACTTGTTCCAGGACCCCCATGGATATTCAAATCCTTGGATGCTCAAGTCCCCCATATAAAATAACGTGGTTTTTACATACAGGCTACACACATCCTCCGACAGACTTTAAATCATCTCTAGATTACTTCTACCTAATACAATGTCAGTGTTATGTAAGTAGCTGCTATACTGTATTGGTGTGTTATTTGTATTGATGTTTATTGTTGTATTGTTATTTTTATTTTCAGATATTTTCAATACATGTAGGTTGTATCTACAGATGTGGAGCCCACAGATACTTCACTGTACTTCAAATTCTTGTCTTCTTCACCAATCGATTGCTACTACGTCTTTGTTCCAGAGTCCTCAAATAGTTTCTCCCTGTCTACTCTCCAGGATTTATAGCTGCATTCAGTGGGAGAGATGAAAGGAGTGTGCCTTCTCCATCTTACCTGGAATTGAAGCTAGGTTACCACTATGTCTAATTTTTAAACACAGAATTGGAATCATACTGTACATACTCTTTGTACTTTTTTTAAAAACTAGCAACATGTCACCAACTTTTTCCAAAGACTGTTAAAAATCTTTCTAAAACGTAATTTTTAATGATCATATGTATTGCTACAATTCTGTTTCCAATTTTCTCCCCATTTTAAATGGTGCTGCCATGAGCATTTTTTAACATAAATTTCTGTACAAATTTGATTATTTCCTTAGGATAATTTCATCAAAAAAATTTGGTGCCCGGTCTCTGGGTCCAGCTGCTGGGAAGGAGGACACTCTGCAGTCTCAGCACCCACCAGCTCCTCCTCTTCCTCTTCCCCTGAGGTGAATGTGCCCTCAGAAGTGCAAGCTGCTGATTAACTATGCTGCATTTTTTATGACGTGAAAGTTAGGAAATGCTCCACACCAAAAAAAAAAAAATCAAGAAAAGAAAAAAGGCTGTCATTTTTTGTCCCAGTGCAGACAAAGTGCATTGTTGTAGAAGGAGGTGAAGAGACCTCGGTTGGAGATGTCTAAGTGTAGCCATAAGCGGTCCTTCAAGCATGTGGTGGCAATGTTTCCTGAAAAAGATGTCTCTGTACTTTGTACGAGGCAAGCTTTAAAACCAAGGAATCCAGAAGAGTTGATGGTTTTGTGTGTGTGCATGTGGGCACCAGAACTAGCACCTCTGAAAAGTAAAATGATCTACATGAGCTCCAGGGAATGCAACCAAAAAGAAATATCAAGGCATAAAACATGAACGTCAAGCAAAGGGACCAGAAGTCCTCCCTTAGGCCTGTCCCACTGGGAAGCCAGGCAGCCTTGGTTGTGGCCTCTGCAGGGTGCCCTGTGTAGATCATCCTTCAGTGCCACAAACTGAAAGTGCCTGTGTGTTTACTCTTATCCTCTTGTTGTGTAAATAAGGCAAATACATTTAGGCCAGAGTCTTGCTGAGGGGGAGCTGTCCCATCATCTATACTACACATTCTATAAATATGTGCAAACAGCCTTAAATAAATCCAAAGTCTAAAATTTTATTGGTGTGAAATTAAATTCTTACTGGCCACGTGCCTGTTTTCATGAGCTGACTTATAAAGATTTTTGTTAAGCTCAGGATTTGTGATAATACAGTCCATAAAACAGTACAAGGCTGTGTGAAGAGAATTATTACATCTTTGTTAACCTCAGCAGTTACTTTGTTTCTTTTGCTTAGAAAATTGGTCATAATGTGGTTGTAATTTTGGTCCCAATTCTTTATTCTTCCTTGAGCTAAAGAGAATAACGGAATATAATATGTCCTCATCACATGTTGACAGCACAAATACACTAACAACGGTAAGACTGAGTCTGGCAGTCTTTTAATTCTACCAAATGTGTAACGGAGACCCTCAGTGACCTTGCAAAGCGTCCTGAAATCCAGGAGGCAGCCCCTGTGAAGACTGCTGAGTGTGCAACCTGCTTCTCGGAAATCGTGGTGTGGCCTCAGGAGAACAAGCAAGATCCTGTAACAACTAATGATAACGCAAATTAGGGCTCCATTGTCACCTGCTTTGTTAACAAAAATGATTAAATGGTCTGTTGACAATCTAGGACACCTGTGGTATCTTTACTTGCGTCTCCTTCAGAACTTTGCTGCTTCTGGAAGAACAAAAAAATTTTAATGCTCTTTGACTTATTCTGCCCTATTTTCCTTCAAAAGGCTTTACCAATTTACACTGCCAAAAAAAGGGCATGGCGGTGCACATTTCCCCACAACCTCAGCACGAGGAGCATCAGATATTAGAGGATCGCTCAGCCAACTTCCCAGGTCAAAACTATTAAAGTTACTTTCAAATTGTTGGTGGCATTTAACAATGTTCAAGCTTCTGGCCTCTGGCATTTCTCTGCCTTTCTGGTCCCTGCTCACCTTCCATAAGGTTACCTTTATCTTATGCTTTTCTTATTGCAACTCTTTACGTCACGCAATTCTTTAGCTGCAATTCTTTAGTTGCATTTACCATTTAATAATTTTTAGCTGTGCTAATGTATGAAGGGGAATTTTTTGTCAAATATTTTATTTGACAGCTTCATTATGAACTTGGTTCTTAGAAAGACCTTTCCCATCCTAACAATAAACTTGTAGCAATTTTTTTATGTTTCCTCCTTTTCTTAAATATTTAACTCTTGAGCCCATCTGAGGTTTATTTTAGCAGACGGTGTGAAGAAGGGCCTCTTTTCTCCAAATCAGTCATTCCAGCACCATCTCTGAACAACTACATGCCCTTGCTGCACCGACTGAAAGCTGCCCCTCCTGTGCTAAACGCACACGCACTCTTCTCTGTCTTCAGACTTTTACGACATGTCAGCGTCAGAGTAGGGAGATGGGCCAGGAGAGATGAAGGCCTGAGGGCTGAGGGGCTCTGAGAACAGGCAGACAGCAGGCCAGGGGGACGTGAAGAGGGCCAGACGCACAGGTGCAGGGGAGAATGCGGCAGCTCAGGAGAGGGGCAGCCTGGGGATGGAAAGTGAAGGTGGGTGCAGCTGCACCAACGACTCCCAAATTCACACCCTCCCTCCCTCAAAGCCTACCAACCCTATGCCCCAACAACTATCGCCATAGGAACTCTCGCAGCCCCGTCTGCCCTGTTCTGGGCCTCCTTGGCCTGAGTAATGATGGTGGTGGTCCCTCAGTCTCCCTGGGGGGGAGTCTGAAGTCGGAACTGCCTCAAGCCCTCACCTGCAAAGCTCTGCCTTCCCCTTCCACTGCCTGCACTGGAGAAAACCACCACATGGTCCTGTCTGACTTGCCCCAGCACTCCTCCAAATGTCCTGCTCAGGGTGGCCCCTCCAGGCCATCACCCACTGAGACCCCAGGCCATGTCCCCACTGCCCAATCAATAGCTGGCCCTGCACATCGGATGGGCATCCTATGTTCAAGACCCACACATATGTCCACCCTCCCCAGGGCCCTCCCTACCCCGGCCCCCAGCCAGTCCCGGTGGCCCACTCCCTGCGGCTCAGGGCTAGGAGGCACCGTCCTGCTCATGCCAGGCCCCCATCGGCACATCCTGCCTGCTGGCCCTGCTCTGCATCCCCACACCTGCCCCATGCCAAGCCCTGGCTCCTGCATCTTGACAGTAAAGCCACAGTCAGTCCTGGAAGTCTGTGCACCTCCCACACAGAGGGGCCTCCCCTCACACAGGCTGTCCCAGGCCTCTCTGCATGCTGGGGCTGGACCACAGCCAGTCCCTAGCCTCCAGTCCCGGCCACACATACCCAGGGGCCTCCAAAACACAGCCCACCTCTTACTCCATCACTCACATACCAGTGGCACTCCCTTCGGTGCCCAGGATGTGGCACAAAGTCCTCAGACACACAGTTCCCTACATCTGGCCTCTGCCTCCCTGATGCAACACAGTCTGGCCAGTCCGGCCACTGAGCAGCCCTGGAACACAGCAACATGGTGAATATGGTGGCTACTCCTCTCCCCTCCCTCTGCCCCGCGTCCCTCTCCTCTCCCCTCCCTCTGCCCCGCGTCCCTCTCCTCTCCCCTCCCTCTGCCCCGCGTCCCTCTCCTCTCCCCTCCCTCTGCCCCGCGTCCCTCTCCTCTCCCCTCCCTCTGCCCCGCGTCCCTCTCCTCTCCCCTCCCTCTGCCCCGCGTCCCTCTCCTCTCCCCTCCCTCTGCCCCGCGTCCCTCTCCTCTCCCCTCCCTCTGCCCCGCGTTCCTCTCCTCTCCCCTCCCTCTGCCCCGCGTTCCTCTCCTCTCCCCTCCCTCTGCCCCGCGTCCCTCCTGTGTCCCTCTCACCCAACCCAGGGCACAGCCGGACACTCCAGCAGCCAGGCTTCCCCATATCGCTGCCCACACAACCTTGGCCTCACCACAGCCTCACTCCTCCTCCGTCCTCTTTTTGTCCCCGTGGCTGGGGCACCAGCTGTCAACAGATACTTACTGAATGGGTGCTGCTGTTCGGGGACAAAGGCGAATGCCCCTTCGGGGGGTAGGAGTGGAGCCCGTTTCTCCTGTGTGTCATCTTATGCCTCCACAGATGTTATTAATAAGCCAAGTCACAGCATGGACATTGAGTCTATTTACATTTATCTTCTGACAACAAAATTTCAACAGGACTAAAGGCCCAATGCCATCTGTTACCAGGGGAAACCGTTTCCTGGGAAGCAGCAGCCATACTCCACACTCCTTCACCCAGACCCCATCTTTCTGGGTCTCTACACTGAGACAAAGTTTCAGGTTGGGATGCTCAACTACAATGTCCTGTGTCCCAGGATGCTGAGCCCAGGAAGACAGCGCCAGGCAGACAGCATCCAGCCACACTCCCGTCAACTTCCCTCCAAGCAGACAGCGTTTGTGCAGGGCATATTCGCAAGCAACCGGAAAACAGTCCACTTCCACCCACATGTGAAACTCAGGGTGAGCAACCCAGGACAGGACAGGCATATGCTGGCCCTACAGATGCCCAAGTGGCGTCACAGCATCACTGGCGCCAGTCTAAGGCGAGGAGACCCTGGCCAGGGATGAAGGCCCTACTGGCATTAAAGAAACAGCCTTACCTGTTAGGCACAGGATTTTTACAGATCCCTGAGGAGAACACAGTTCATGTAAATCACTCATGAAAATGTTACATGAACTTTGACTTAAATTTCTCATGAAGGCGTTTTTTAAATCAGGTGAAAATTCAAGACACTGAGCCAATGTCCACACAAGAAATTAATTCTACCTCACATTAGGGAAAACATCAAAATGAATCATGCACGACCCTTGAGATCCTGAGGTTGGCCCAGACGAGCCTGTGCTCAGAAGCCCCCCAGCTCCGGCCCCCAGCTGCCCGCACACCCGCCCTCACCAGCAGGCAGGTCCCCATCCACTCAGACACCAGCACGTCCACCTTCTCAGGCAGCACCACATCCTCCACCTTCTGCTGGAACACGGTGATGATGTCGGCAAAGCCGTTCTGCAGGACCAGCTGCCCCGTGTGCTGTGCCATCTCACTGGCCTCCACCGCGTACACCTGCAGCAGCAGAGGCACCGTCAGTGCACATCCAGCCTGCACACGGCCCGTCATCTACTCTCCTGAGTCACAATCAGCATCACGAGAAACGGTCAATGACACAAGATGGAAGAAGCGTTCCAGACAGCAGAGGCAGCGAGGGCTGGGCCACACCTGCCCCTCCAGGGGCACCCAGAAAGGAGCCGCCTCTAACCCTCCCAACTGCCCCCACCTCCTGGACAAGACACAGATGCAGGGCTGCAAGTGGATGGAAGGCTTGCCTGCCCGAGCCGGCTGCCACACGCACAGCAATCTTAATCCGTGACCAGCACAGCAAGTTCTTAGCACCCAAGTGACAATGCTGGTCTGTGCCACATCTGAGGCCTGTCAGACAATTTCAAACCCAGGTTCTCAAGGAAGGGTCTGGTGGGAAGCGCCCAAGCGCTGGGTCATGGGTCCTGCAGAGCCTGGACTTGGGTGGACACTGTGCTGCGACCCCACCCACTGTGTAAGGAGTCTCCAAGGCTGCAGCTCGGCTCGGCTCAGCACAGTACAGACGGCCCAAGAGGGGTGGGGAGGGGGCCCAGCGTGTGCATCCCTCCCATCCCCATGAGACCATCCACACCCAAGGCCCAGTACAGACATGTGGGTGCACCTGTTTCTCTACTCAACTGAAATAAACGTCTCACAGAACATACCCCGCCCCACGCAATTCATGGGATATTTTCTATTCTGCCCTATTCCTGTCTGTGCTGTTTGTGACTCATTATACGTGGGCACCACAGCCTCTAGCATGCAGTCTCAACACACTGCTATTTTACCGACCCTGAGCCCCACGTGCAAGGACGCTCACCAAGACCATGGAGTCATCAGTGAGCCCCCAACAGCTCAGGGTCACAAGTCAGCACGCTCAGAGGCCACCTCGGACGTCACCAGCCTTGGCACAAACACCTGGGATGCGCTCGAGACCCCACTCACCGCTTTAGGCCGCGCATAGTGTGCACAGAAGAGACTGATGATCCCAGTCCCACAGCCCACGTCCAGGATGACTTTATCCGTCAGGGATTCTTTATTCTGTAGGATGACACTGTGGTATTTAGTTGTTCGTGGCTGGTCTGCCAACATTTCCAAGTGGAGTTTCTGGAAGAAATGCATATTCAGAATCACTGCCTGTGACCTAGAGCCATGCTGAGGTCTGGACTGAGATGGAGGGTCAGAGCCACAGCTGATGACCCCTGACCCCAACACCCCACATCTAAAAATATGAGCAAAACACAAGAGCAACAATATAGGCTTCTGGAGTCCCTCAGCTCAGCACAGCATGGCCAGGTGAGCAGAGAGGCAAGAGGGACCACTGTGCACACAGGGGTGCAATGTCGCCCGGACCACCCATGCCCACCTGAGGCAGAAGGGACCACCGCATCCCAACCAGACTCCCCAGGGCCAGGTGTCCAACTAGAGAAAACAGCAATACACCATGAGAGAGAGGCCAGCGTAGGTGGGCAGGGGGTCCCCCAAAGTCCTCTGCACACACGAGCTCACCCCGAGGGATAAGCGAGAGACCCAGCCTTGTCCTGAGGGAGGAAAATGCCTGAAACCCAAGGACACCCACATGAGAATCAGCCACCCGGAAAGGAGGCAGAGAAAGGCTTGCTCAGGGCAGACAGCAAAACCATGGGCTGGAGGAAAGGCTGCATCCCTCCCACCAGCACTCTCAAGCTGCAGAAGGCTCAGCCTAGAAACAGCATTGCCAGAAAGAAGACAGGCAGCAGGTGGGAGCAGAGTGAGGATGCCGCCCAGACCATGCCAGCAGACAGGAGCCTGCACGAGGCCCTCAGAGCCCACCGTGGAGCCTCCCAAGACTCCACAGAATAAAAAACAAAGGGACAGGCAGGAGGAGGTGGGAGACATAGACAACAAAGCAAGGCCCAACTCTCCTGCCCGGAAGCAAAGGATGGGAAAGGCCTACAGTGCCAACACCAATGGAGACAGAGCTGGAGCAGCTACATCAGCACCACACAGAACACAGCTCAGAGCAAAGCAGATTCCCATCGGTTCACATCAACACAGGAATCAATTCACCCAGAGGACATGATTATTCTAAATACTTCTGTACCTAAAAACGGATCTTCAAAATACATAGAGCAAAACCAATACAGATGCAAGAAGAAATAGACAAATTCACAATTATCATCAGAGATTTCAACACTGTGCTCTCAGTAACTGACAGAAGTAGAGAGAAAAATTCTTAAGACTGTGGAAGGCCTGGACATCACTGTCAACCAAGTTAACCTCATTGGTATTTAGAGAACACTTCACCCAACCCCTTATAACAGTAATAATAAACAAAAAATATCTAGGAACAAATTTAACAAGAAAGGTGCACAACCACGTATGATAAAGAGATATTATCCTTATCTTAAAATACTAAGAGATATTAAACAAAGCTTAAGTAATCAGAGACTGAGAGTCAATGTTATAAAGATGTCGGTTCTCCCAAAATTAACATAAACATTCCATGCAGTACCTACTAAAGGAGGAAGCACAACAAAATGATAATAAAATTAGTTTCAAAACAGAAGTGCCCAAGGCTAATGAGGAAAATGCTTTAAAAAAAAAAAAGAACGCTGGAGACCTAGCTCTTGCAGATCCTACAAAGGTGCAGTGATGGAAATGATGAAGCACTGGGAACTGCAGTAAACAGACCAGTGAAACAACAGGAATCCTACAGCAGACCCCTGAAATCCAGAGCACGACAAATGCACCGTTTCACATCAATGCGAAGGGAACTGTCCAGTAACTGAGGCTGGGGTCGCTGGAGATTTGTGGGCATACATTAGGGTGGAATTTTACATTATATTTTTTACAACAAATAATTTCTAGATTTTTTATTATTTAAAATCTCATTGTTTAAAATAGGATCAGAAGGCCAGGCAGGGTGCCTCACCCTTGTAATTCCAGTACTTTGGGAAGCTAAGGTGAGGGTCCCTTAAACCCAGGAGTTTGAGGATACAGTGAACTATGATTGCACCACTGCACTCCAGCCAGTCATACGACAGAGTGTGACACCATCTCTAAAAAACATAAAAAACAGAAATAAAATAACATAGAATCATAACAGTTCTGAAAAAAAAGTGTGGGTATTTATAATTTTACAGTGAGGAAGGTTTTTCACAAAGAAGAAAAAGAAGTCACAAAGAGAAGAAAAACATATTAGGCTACACAAAGAAAAAAGTTGTATGTGGGAAAAAATTTCACAAAGTCACAAAAATTCACAAATTCAGGCTAAATTACTTAACACACGAATCAACAAAAATCAAAAGGGGCAAATAATATGAAAGTTTACAAAAAAAGAAAAAATACAAAAGGCCAATAAACACATAAAAGATGATCAATCTTACTTAAAAAATGGGAATCAAAACTAAAAGATGCCATATTTAACCTTTAAGGTCAAAGTCCTTTTTCACTTTGATTTGTGGTGGGGAAATGAGCTTTCACACACCATCAGTGGATCCATGCCATGGTGTGAAATGTCCCCAAAAATCCATGTACTGAAACCTAATCGCCAGCATGATGGCATTAAGAGGCCACCTTTGGAGGTTACTAAGAAAGGGTCTGTGGTGGAAGAGGTGCTCCCAGCCCTCCCGCCTTCACCACGTGAGGACAGCCATGAGGTGCCATCTTGGACACCAATGCCAGTGCCTCCCCAGCCTCCAGAACTGCGAGAAACAAAGCTTTGTTCTTCATAATTTATTTAGTCTAAGGTATTTTGTTACAGCAGCACAAACAGACTAAGTGTATAATTAGCAAATCTTTCTGGAGGGCTAATTGGCAAGATCCACTTAAGGAAACCACACGTACGTACACACACACACACACACACACACACACACACCCCCAGGAATTTACCCTATAGAAATTCTAAACAGCATTTAACAGGATTATATAGGACTCCATTACAGCATTATTTATCATGATAAAAAGCTATTAAATAACCACTGTCCAAATATCAACAGGATCCTTTTAAAGTAACACAATGCTCTGCAGCTGTTATAAAGAGTGACAGGTGCCAATATGAGAGATCTTCAAAATACTACAGCTATGTGAAAAAAGCAAGGTGAAGACCTGAGTAGCGGAACAATGTCTTTTCTATACATTAAAAACATAAAATACATTAGGTGTCACTTGGACTTCGTAAGCACAGAGGAATCTGGTGGGCAGTGGTTCTTGCAGCTAAGAGGCGGCAGAGCTGGGAGGCTGGCATTGGCTTTTCATTATGTATCTTTCCTTAATGGATAGAAATCACTAACCATGTACAGACATGAATAGTTTTTAACTTTTAATTGTGAAATATGGCATACCTACAAAAAAGTGCAATAAAAAGTATCTGCACAGTTTGTCAAGTATTGTTATATAGCAAACACCTCTATACCTATATCCAACCCCAGAACACTGCCAGCACGTCAGAACTCCTGACTCAGCCACGCTGGTCCCAGAGCCTCCCCTACCAGCAGGTAACCTCCATTCAACAATCAGGGGAGCCACTCCTGCCCTCAGTCAGTCTCAGCACCCATGCGCACTCACAAACAGTACCTTCCAGCTGGGCGCAATGGTTCATGCCTGTAATCCCAGCCCTTTGGGAGGCTGAGACAGGAGGATCACTTGAGGCCTGGAGTTCGAGACCAGACTGGCCAACATGGCAAAACCCCCTCAACTAAAAATACAAAAATTAGCCAGGCATGGTGGCACGCACCTGTAGTCCCAGGTACACAGGAGGCTGCGGCAGGAGAATTGCTTGAACCCGGGAGGCAGAGGCTGCAGTGAACTGGGATCCTGCCACTGCACTCCAGCCTGGGTGACAGAGCAAGACTCTGTCTCAAAAAAAAAAACAAAAACAAACAAAAAACCTTCTAATGTGGCCTCTTAACTTTATATAATTGAGTCAAACGTTATAGATTCTTTGCCCTATTCCTTCTTTCAACTAACATCATTTTTATAACATTCATCCTGCAAGTAACTGTTTTCATCTAGTTTTAAAATGTAACCAGAGATTGTTGCCTGGACGATCAGGTTACAGGCATTTCTCCATGGCAGGGAAAAAATTTCGGTAAGCTATTTAGAAGTTGGGATTTTATTATTTTTTTAGGGACAGAGTCTGGTTCAATCACCCAGGCTGGAGCGCAGTAGCGCAATCATAGCTCACCACAGCCTTGAACTCCTGGCTTCAAGTGATGCTCTGACCTCAGCTTCCCAAAGTCCTATGATTACATGCATGAGCTACCATACCTGACCTAAGTATTATTATTCATAGATTTATAGAATTTTTTTTTTTTTTTTTTTGAGAGAGGCTCTCGCTCTGTAGCCCAGGCTGAAGTGCAATGGCACCATCATGGCTCACTGCAGACTCGGCCTCCAAGGCTTGAGCAATCCTCCCACTTCAGCCTCTCGAGTAGCTGGGACTACAGGTGTGCATGCACCACCATGCCCAGCTAATTATATTTTTTATTTTTTTTGTAGAGACGAATTATATTTTTTATTTTTTCTCACTATGTTGTCAGGCTGGTCTTGAACACTTGGTCTCAAGCCAAGTGTCCTCTTGCCTTGGCTTCCCAAAGTGTAGGGATTACAGGTGTCAGCCACCACACTCAGCCTAATTTCATTTTTAAAGTAAAATTTACTACTTTTTTTTTTAAATACTGAGGGAGCATGCCCATAATCTCATTGCTCAAATCACATCTCTAAGCCAGGGGTCGGCAAATTAAGCCATGGGCCAAATCTAGCCCACCACCTGTTTTTGGATGGCCTCCAAACTAACAGTGGTTTTTACATTTTTAAATGATTTTTTTAAATCAAAAGAAAATAATTTGTGACATATGAAAACTGTACAGTATAAATTCAAATTTCAAGATCCATAAATAAAGTTTTATTGGAACACAACACTGCACACTGTGTGTGTCGTCCACAGTGGCTTCCACACAACCATGTCAAAGCTGAGTGGCTACAACAGAGAAGCTCTGGCCTGTAAGACTATGGGCCTGCTCTGAACGGTGCAGTAGGAACTAAAGCTAGAGAGAACCCACCGCCTGGCCAGCTGAACAGGGAATTTAGAAAGCAATACCAGAGTTCCATAGCTGCCGAAGTACTCTTCATCCTGCCACGTGTCCTCGGGGTCGTACTCATCCACGTGCTTCCCCATATGGTTTGCTGGAATGTACCCACAGCAGCCCGCACGCTCACCCCACCACCAATCTGCAGTGGTTTGTCTCAGGATAAGAATTTTTTCTCCTCTCAAAAAACTGAGCTGGAAAAAAAAAAGTTAAAATTCAATAAGAAAACCAGTCATTGGTATTTCAAATGTGGCTCAGTGATAAATCCCATCAATGGTGACAAAATCACAGAGATTTCAAACAGGAGTCAGTGGGTAATGACAGCAACTGAGAATATTTGCAAGTGACACCATGACTTAGCGATGCCTCTGGAACATCTACCTGAAAGGAGGGCACAGCTTAACTGATATTTTTTAAAAGAAGGAGTAAACATTTTCAAATGGCTTAGGAGAGAATTTCTCAACAGCTTCTTCATTGTAACTCAACTATGCCAACTGAGTTACTGGAGGCTTACTCTAAGAAATTCCTGTCACAAAGTAAACAAAGCTACGTCCAAGCAGATATAGCTTGATATATTTGGTAGCCTTACTATTCATTAACTGGGTGGGTTCTAAATTCTAAGTAGAAACCAGGACAGATGCTTCTGCCCCTGGCTGAGGGTCCCCACTCCATGCCTGGTATCTTTACATCACGCTTGAGGCAGAACTGGTTAGGCTGTGAGCTTCACGCACAGGTCTTGTGTGGCCCTAAGCATCTGAATACTTCTTCATTTAACTTTGGTGTGACTTCTGCAAAATTTATCTCATTTTGACACTGAACATGCCGAAAGCCATAAAGTATTGACCACCACTCGTGGCTACCTGGGTCTCATCGGTGGCAGCATAGTCCGCGATGGCCACGAACTCCTCTGGCTGTACTCCCTCCTGCAGGAGACCGGCCTCACTGCACTCAGCAGGCTCTTCTCCCTGCTCAAAGCCAAGGAAAGGGTGAGGAGAGGACGCTGGAGCTTTTTTTTTTTTTTTTGGCTATGTTATTAGGATGGTTTCAAATTTCAAATACAGATTCATGTGTCCAAGTATTTATTATACAAACTATTTGGATCATCTTTACTACTATAATCAAAGGCTGTCACCTTCACTCTACATTTCTTTTCTAAAAAAAAAAAATGATTTGGACCCTAAAAGAGAACATCAAAGCAAGAAGTCAGAAACAGGCACCGCTAGTGTCTATTTGGTGAGGAGCCCTTGTCCTTCATCAGCTCTGCTTCCTGAAGGTGATCATCAACCCCATGAAGAGAAACCAGTGTGAGGACAGAGCCAGGGGCCCAGCGCCCCAAGCAGGCACAGCCAGGAGCCTGTGGAAAGAGCTGATGGCATGGCACAAACCCCACGAGGCAGCAGGGCCCAGCTTGGACCCACACAGGTCCTTGGAGCCTCCCCCAACCTCTCCATTTTTTTTTTTTTTTTTGAGACAGAGTCTCGCTCTGTTGCCCAGGCTGGAGGGCAATGGCATGATCTCAGCTCAGGGCAACCTCTGCTGCCTCCTCTCCAGTGATTCTGATGCCTCAGCCTCCCAAGTAGCTGGGACTACAGGTGTGCACCACTACACCCAGCTAATTTTTTGTATTTTTAGTAGAGATGGGGTTTCACCATGTTGCCTCGAAATCCTGAGCTCAGGCAATCCACCTGCCTCATCTTCCCAAAGTGCTAGGACTACAGGCATGAGCCACCATGCCTGGCCATTCACTTTATATAAGAATAAGCTTGCCTGGAAGACATCACTGCAGGGGGCAGAACCTCAAATCACACACTCCAGTTCAATGAATCAACCTTGTCTCAATACATACATTTTAAACACATTTTCCTAAACATAAAAGTAATTCGTGTTTCCTTTAGAAAATGTGTGAAAACACCAAGTACACAGAAGAAAATTAAAACCTCCTGTAATTTCGCTCACTGATCACAGATAATAACAGACAGCACACTGGTGTTTATACTTTCAGACTTTTAAAAAAGTGGACATGTAACACAAGTACAAAGCGTTCACTGGGTTCACACAATAAGCCTGTGGCCTATGGTTTTCACTTTATAAACTCTGAACATTTTTCTTATTAAATATACTTCTAACACTATTTAATATCTGTATGGTATTCCAGTCTATGAATTATCATGACTTACTTATCCAGTTTTCTAGTCTTGTACATTTAGACTTTTCAGTTTTTACTATTCTAAATTATGTTAAGATGAACTTCTTTCAACATAAATCATTCTGTATGTACCTTAATCTTCTTAGGGTAAGTCTCTGAATGTGAACTTGATGGACCAAGACTATGCGTACTTTATGGCTTTTGGTTTTACTACCCAGTGCTCTCCAGAAAGGTGTTCCTTGGACCGCTTACTGAGAGGGAACCGCCAATCTTTCCACACTCTCACTCAATAGATACCAATTACTTTAGTCTCTGTCAATTTCATGGGTAAAAATCACTTTTGTTACTTCCATTTCCCTCTCTTTGTGTGGTTAGGCGTTTTTAAAATACTTGCTGGCATCTTTTTTTAACTTACTGCCTATTTGTACCCTTTGTGCTTTTCCCTATGCCAGGAGCATGACTCACTCTAAGGCAACACTGCCCTCTGCTTGCTCTCCACCCCATCCCTGATCCACCCAGCCCAGGCAACCCTTACTAACTGCCCGGTGTGCGGCCTTCCACACCTCCACCATGCCCATGTCACACACAAAGCCCTGTGTACACGTGTACACACACACACACACACACACACACACACACACAGAGGCCGTTTCTTTGCTTGGCTTTCCTTTTTTTAAGATGGAGTCTCGCTCTGTCGCCTAGGCTAGAGTGCAGTGGCACAGTCTCGGCTCACTGCAACCTCCACCTCCCCAGTTCAAGCAATTCGCATGTCTCAGCCTCCCGAGAGGCTGGGACTACAGGCGTGTGTCACTACGCCCAGCTAATTTTTGCATTTTTGGTAGAAATGGATGGGGTTTCATCATGTTGGCCAGGCTGGTCTCGAATTCCTCACTTCAAGTGATCTGCCCACCTGAGCTTCCCAAAGTGCTGGCATTACAGGCGTGGGCCACCACGCCTGACCTGCACTTTGCTTTTCTTACACAATACCTTCTGGAAAAACTCTCCAACTGTTAGAACCCTGATTTACTACCTTCAATGGCTATATGATATTCCATAGCAGGAATTCCGCTTGATTCTTCAGCCATCCCCCATTGATAGACTTTGTCTTGGTATCCAGTTTTCTACCACCATAACCGATGCTGCAACAAAAGAAGTCTGTGCACAGATAAGCTTATGTGACGACATTTTATTTCTGGAGGATAGAATGCCAGGGTTGAAGAATATGCTCTTTTTTTTTTTTTGAGATGAGGTCACCCTCTGTCACCCAGGCTAGAGTGCAGTGGCGCGATCCTGGCTCATGGCAACCTCCACCTCCCAAGCTAAAGCAATCCTCCTACCTCAGCCTCTCAAGTAGCTGGGACTACTCTTTGTATAATATAGATACTATTTGACATCTCAAGAAATTGTTTTACAAACATACTGTTTTCCCAGTTATCTTGTTTATGATCAGCACCTCAAGAGTCAGGTCAACAGAAATTTTCCAAACTGAAGCACAAAATGAAAAAAAAATAAGAATAGAGCATGAGACATGTCAAACAGCAGCAAAAATTCTAACTTATGTTTACATGGAGACCTTGAAAAAGCAGAGAGAAGATGAGGCAGAAAAAAATAAATGAAGAGATAATGGTGGAGATTTTTCCAAAATTAAAAAAAAAAAAAAAAAACATCAAGGCCAAGGTGGGCAGATTACCTGAGATCAGAAGTTTGAGACCAGCCTGGCCAACATAGTGAAACCCGTCTCTACTAAAAATACAAAAAATTAGCCGAGCGTGATGGTGGTCGCCTGTAGTCCCAGCTACTCGGGAGGCTGAGGCAGGAGAATGGCGTGAACCCAGGAGGTGGAGCTTGCAGTGAGCTGAGATCACACTACTGTACTCCAGCCTGGGCTACAGAGCGAGACTCCGTCTCAAAAAAAAAAAAAAAAAATGTAGGCAAAACACATTTCATAGTTTGACACAGCAGACTCACACTAGTAAATATAAACATAAAGTTGTCAGGTTGAAGGGAAATGATCCTACATGAAAACACAGAATGCAAGAAAAAGGGAAAGACCTCAAAAAAGGCAAATAATATGTTGGGAAACATAAAAAAGACTATTTATTTTACTTTATAAAAAAAGACTCGATAGCGTAAAGCAACAATGATAATTTATTGTGGGGTTTACAACATATGTAAAATTAAAATGTTACATCAACAGTACAAAAATATGGATGCTGGTAAATGAAACTAACTTCTAAGATCTTTACCTTATGAAGTGGTTAAAAAAAAAGACTGAAATTGAGTTAGGATGCATACTGCAATTTCTTGGGAAAACACTAAAACAATATAAAAAGATACAGCTAACAAGCTAGTAAAGGAGGCAATGTGGAATTATAGAAAATACTTTATCCACAAGAGGGCAGGAATGGAGACATGCACAAAAAAGAAATGTGACAAATATAAAACAAACAGCAAAATGTTACACTTAATCATATTAGTCATAACATTAAATGTTAATAGACTAAATACTCCAATTAAGAGGCAGAAATTGTGTTTAACAGAGGAACAAAAAAACAGACCTAAGAGCTAGACCCAACTAGCTCTTTACAAGAAAAACGCTTTAAATAATAAGGACTTAAGTTGAGGAAAAAAAAATACACACACACACACACACTTTATGTAAGCACTAATGATAAAGCTGGTACAGCTATATTTACATTAAAAAAAGGTACATGCAAGAAAAGAAGTATTTATTAACAGGTAAAAAGACAGATATTTTATAAAAAATAAGGTCAATTAATCTAGAAAACAAAACCTATACTAAATATATACACCCAATAACAGGGACTCAAAATATACAAAGCAAAAAGTGATAGAACCAAAAGGAAAAATAGATATATCTACAATCGAAGTGGAGAATTTTTAGTAACTGATAGAAGATGGCAAAAAAATCAGAAAAGATAGAGATTTGAACAATACTAATAACACATTTGATCTTCATGACATTTATAGAATGCTACACTCAACAACTGCAGAATACATAGTCTTTGCAAGTACTCATGGAACATTCACCAAAATATACCATATGATTAGAATATAAAGCAAGCCTGAATAAATTTTAAAAGACTGAAATTATAGAGGATGTTATGTTCTCTAACCAATGTAATCAAAGCAAAATTAAATAAGAAAAAGTAAAATTTCCAAAATGTTTAGAAATTGATCAACATACTTTCAAATAGCCCAGAAAACTTCCAATTTCCATTGAATATATTAGAAAATATTTTGAAGAATGAAAATGCATTTAAATATGTGAGGTACAGCTACAGCAGTGATTAGAGGAAAGTCATAGCTTTAAAGACTATTAAAGACAGGTTTAAAATAAATTATCTAAGCTTCCCTCTCAGATGTTACAAAAATTAACCCAAATACAACAGAATGAAATAAAGGCAAAAGCAGAAATCAATGAAATAGAAAAACAGAGAAATCAACACAGATAAAATTGGTTCTTTATAAAAATAAAATTGATAAAACCCTAAGAAAAGACTAATCAAGTGTGAAAAAAAGAGATAAAACACAAATTACCATTATAAGACACCTCTTCTATAATGGAGGGTGGTATTAACAGGATGAACACAAGTATTACTGAAGCACTACCATGACCAGTCAGCAAAATTGAAATAACAAGATACGATTTCTAAACCATGAGACTGACCGAAACTTAAAAGTCTGATACTCTCAAGTGTCAGCAAACACCACTGTGGGCTACTGACAGACCTGTGAACTCGTAAAGTCATCGTAGGGAACAACTGATCATTATCCAGTAAAACTGAAACTTGCAATCCCTTGCACCCTGCAATGCCATTACTGGAGCACAGAGGTATGGAGAAGGACGGTCACTACAGCATTGTTTGAAATAGAAAAAACTAGAAACAACTTAAGTGTCCAACAAAAGGGGAATAAGTAAAATGGGGTATATGCCTACTGTGTATATACCCTATATATACTGCAACAGGCCTATACAGATATCTACAAATAGGATACTTTACACTTTCAGAGAAGGAACACACTATCCTACTGTGGCAGGATTGAACCAGCATTACACATATAACAACAAGGACAAATTCCCCAAAGGTAAAGTTAAATGAAGAGGCAAGCTACAGGTGACACTGAGAGTATGACACCACTTATGGAAACTCTAAAAAGCGCACATAAACAATATCATATGTCATTCAAGGATATCTATATAAGCCATAGAGGTACAAAAATGGTGCAGTGGCACAAAACAGATTCATGATTCACAGTAGTGTTTGCCTCTAGAGAGAGAAGAGGAGGAATAGGACTGAGACTGGGGAACAAACTTTATCTAGAGTGTTGCTTTTTCTTTTTTAAGAGATGAAGTCTCACTTTATTGGCCACGCTGGAATGCAGTGGCTATTCACAGGCACAATCATAATACACCACATCCTCAAACTCCTGGCCCCAAGTGATCCTCCCGCTTCAGCCTCCTGAGTAGATGAACTACAGACACACCCGACAGTATTTTTTATATATACATATATATATACACACACACACACGCATATATGTATGTACACACACACACATATATAGCTTAATGTACACCGTTTAATGTAGTTGATGTTTACAATATCATTCTGGAAATGTCCTAACATTTGTTAAATTTCTCGAAAGAAAAATAAGATGTCCACGGAATTAAAACATTTTATGAATAATTAAAGAAATTAATGAACGATTCTGACTATAAATAAAATTCCTATATATAAAAAGCCAAATGAAAGATCATTGGAATGAAAGAGAAAAAAAGAAAACATTAAAATTGACATAACAGATACGGAAATGCTGGATTTTTAAAAACAGTATCTATTATTCAGTTGGTGACTTTTACATAATCAACATTCCTTAAAATTTGAGGGTTTTTTTTTTTACTGCTAACTTGAACGAAACTACATGAGTACCCCAAGCAGAAACAGTATGAATACATAAATCTTTTCTAATGTGTCCAACTTGCCTTCAATATATTGCTGGTATTATGCCTGAAATTTTATTGAACAGCTCAGAAAATATGCTTGCTTTGCCAGTTCACGTACCAAAAACGGAACCCTAAATGATGCCATGTTTTGGGGCTAAGTATTTCCTTAGAATTGTTATGGTGCCCAATGCAGGATGTCACCTTACAGGCACTGCGTTTCCTCTGCCTCACAATCTTCACATTTAAGCATTCTACTGCCGGTGGCCACCTTCCAAGGCACAAGTCAAAGCTCCATCACATCTGTGAGCTGACGCTTAGCTCTCTGTAATGCTCACATTCATTAAACACAGATTTTTAGGAAGTGGAACCGAAATTACCTGCGATTCACTTCTGGGACAGTCACTTGATGTTGCCATAGTTCTCTTAGGCTCTGCCTCATAACTGCTGCTTTATTTCATTTTCTTTTCCATTTCTACTTTTAAAAAGAGAAGGAGACACAAAGTACTTGTTACATTGCTTAATAATTGAGTTCACTTAACTTCTAAGGTGCATAATAAATGTCCTCTACCAAACAGAAGTAAAATGTGTATGTGTGAAGATTAGTATAGAAATGAAAATTTACAATTCTTTACAGAGACAAAAGCATTTAAAAATCATAAACTTCAAGTAGTGTGTTTTCTTCACTAGTCTGCAAGGTGTTAATCTTGTTCATTTGCTGAAGCCTGTTAGTTTCTGTTAGATCAGGTGTCGACAGTATTCGTTAATTTCTTAGAACTGTGATAGCTTTAATTCCAATTAAAAGTCCCTACCTGGGACTTTACAGTGTTTCTACTAACAGGAACCAAGATCTGCATCTTCCAGTCTTTTCCTTCTTCTCAATTCTTATATTTCCAGTGATAGTGTAATCCACACACTGCTCTGGGATCAATGTGTTCTTAAAATTGCATAGCAATTCTTTGTTTAAAATGCATGCTTCACTTCTAAATCCAGACTTGAAGCTTATTTTGTGATATTCGTAGTTACAAATGCTTACTGATTTACATAATTATATTTTCATTGGAAAACTTGGGTCCAAATTGGGACGGGGTCGGAGTGGAGGCCGCGGTGCGCGCAGGATCCAGCCCTCCTAAGATGCCCTCGGGAGGAACAGGATCATGGAGGGTGGGAACAGGTGGCCAATGAAGGGGGGTGAGAAGGGGGCAGGAAGCGAGAGGGCCACGCGTGGACGCAGGGGCACGAGAGGGTCAGGCTGGGACAGCGCCGCGAGCTTCGGGGCAGGGGCCGCCAGGCAGGTGGGCGTGGCCGTGAAGGGCGTGACAGAGATGGTGGTGGGGTGGGCGTGGCTGTAGAAGGCGCTGGATGGTGGGAGTGGCCGGGAAGGGGCGCGGCGCGCAGGGAAGGGTGTGACGGGGACCAAGCTCCCGCTTGGATGCCAGGGCAGGTGGCAGAGATAGCGAAGGCGCTCGGAGGTCCCAAAAGGGGGCGGAGGCCTCTGTCCGCCAGCGACGCACACGCAGTGCGAGGACGCTTCACCTGGCCTGTCCTTCCTTACGTGCAGTCCAGCCACCTGAGCTGGCAATCAGGACACCTACCTCAATCGCGTTTCTCCGCTGGGTTCCGCGTCCACACCGCCAGCGCGGAGGGGCGGACGGTCCTTCCCAAGAGCCTGAGCCACCGCCCTCAACCCGCGCAAGCGCAGTGCACGCAGGCCGTCAGCCGAGAAGGCCCCGCCCAGAGCCCGGCGCCCCGCGCCGGCGCAGTCCTAAGACATCCCCCGTTCCAGGGAAGCCGAGCAACCGCCCTCGACTCGCGCAGGCGCACTGCTCACAGATAGTCTGCCCCTAGGGCTGCGCCCCGCGCAGGCGCACTTCACATCTGCGCCTCCCGCGGTCTTGCGAGCAGAGGCTAACTCCCCCATGTGTGGAGCTCGTCTCCAATCGCCCAGCCCCGCCGCTGGGGGGCTCGGCTTAGGGTCCGACCCAGAGGGGCGCGGGGCAGGAGTCCGACCTGGGGCGGGGGGCGGGGTTGGGCCATTCACGGCCTGGGAAGCGACAACCCTTACGAGCCACAAAATGGCTGGGGCTTGGGGGACCCCCACCTCCTCTGTCTTCCCGCAAATAATTCATTTAACTTTCTCATCTGCGCTGCGCAGTGTGCGCCCTCTGCCTGCCTTCTGGATAAGTGGAAGCAGAATGATGACTCTTCTGTTTTGGGGAGAGGAAGTTTGGGGTTAAGGAGAAATGGGTGGCACTAATGTCTGTAAAACAGAAATAAAATTCGAAGCCCCCCATCCCCCGCAGCCGTCTGACTGGACTCCCTCCTTTGCCAGGGAACCCTGAAGTTCAACCTGAGAGACTATTCTGGCCTTAAGGGGAAGTAAGAGTTGGACATGTCTTTTTACACTCCTGCAGCATTAACATCAAGGCAGACCTTAAGTCTGATTTAAAAAAAAAAAAATGTGGAAGGAAAATAAATTTGGGGGCTGCAAAATCATTAAGCTTAAAAGGAAAAGTCAAGCTGGAAACTGCTTAGGGCAAACCTGCCTCCCATTCTATTCCAAGTCATCTCTCAGCTCACTGAGATAAATGCGTATCTGATTGCCACCTCTGGAGAGGCTAACCAGAAACTCAAGGGAATGCAACGATTTGTCTCATATTTACCTATGACCTGGAAGCTCTCTCCTGCCTTTGCTCCGAGTTGTCCCGCCCTTCCGGACCAAACCAATGTTCATCTTACATATACTGATTGATGTCTCATGTCTCCCTAAAATGTATAAAACCACACTGTGCTCAGACCACCTTGGGCACATGTCATCGGGGCCTCCGACGGCGGTGTCATGGGCGTGCAGCCTTAAATTCAGCAAAATAAACTTCCTAAGTTGACTGAGATCTGACTCAGATATTCAAGGTTCACATTTTGGTAACCACAAAGGGATTCTGAGTAGAGGTGCCACTGACCTTTGACAAATCTCCTGTCAGTCCTTATTACCAGCTTGAGCTATCTTTATGGCTCAAACCAATAGGACAATTTGCTGAGGCCTGGAAGCACCCCCTCCAGAGAATCCCTGATCTACCCAGATTTGGTCAAGATCTAGTTTATTTTGCTGTACAACTCCTTTTGTGTGTTGTGGGGGGGGGGGTTGGGGGGTGGGGTGTGCTTTACTCTCTTCTAACGTAAGGATGTCAAGTTTTTTCTTGCTTCCATGGCAATGGGAGGCAGGTAACTCCTTTATGGAGTTTGAGCTCGCTTCCCACGGGAAAGATGAGGGGTTTTCTTCCCCTGCTTATGGGATGGTAGAGAGCAATCTTCAACCTGAGACCCATCCCTAGGAAGTAGCTGAATTGGGGTTTGTCTTGGCTATTAACAACCAGCTGGTCTTAATTTCTCCTTACCATTAGTGTGCTCAGTAATCTTATAAATTGCCCAATCCTTCGTTTCGCTTAACTGGTTTTTTTGTTGTTGTTTCTGTTTTTTGTTCTTTTGTCTTTTTCGCATTGAGTTTGATGAACTCTATCTGACTTGATCAAAACCAAAGGAAAGTTCCAAGTTATGAGAAGCGAGGCCTCTGAAGTGGCTAAATTTTCCCCCCTCCCCACCACACACACACACAAAAGGTGATGTGGTGGGGGTAGAAAAACAGCTAGCAAAAGGAAAAAGAAAAAAAAATTTATTTTGACTACTTAAAGGGCTTTTCTAACGTAACAAGGCCACATTTTTGCTAGCCTGACCAACCAAAAAGAGTAATGTCTGTCACCCCACGCTGCAGTTCCATACCTAAGGGTTCTGCCTTCTTTTTTTCCACCACAACAGCCTGGGTTTAGTTCCTAAATTAAGCCCTTTCTGGTTTGATACTTGGTACTTCTGAAATAGCAGCAATTTGTCCTAGCTGAAATATGATAATGAGATTTATTTATTTATTTAGACAGAGTCTTGCTCTGTGTTCCAGGCTGGAGTGCAGTGGCACAATCTCAGCTCACCGCAACCTCCACCTTCCAGGTTCGAGTGATTCCGATGCCTTAGCCTCCTGAGTAGCTGGGATTATAGGCCTGCACCACCACACCCAGCTCATTTTTGTATTTTTTTGGTAGAGATTGGGTTTCACCATGTTGGCCAGGCTGGTCTCAAACTGGCCTCAAGTGATCTGCCTACCTCGGCCTCCCAAGGTGTTGGGATTACAGGCGTGAGCCACCATGCCCAGCCAGTAATGAGATTTAAAAAGTTTATTTTTAAGGAGCTCAATGGTTAAAAGCTTAATTAAAAGCTAACATCCAACATATGTGTGTATGTGTGCCTGTGTGTGTGTGTGTGTGTTTGTATTTAAAAGGCTTCGAGTTTTGTTTTTTGTTTGTTTCTCTCTTAGGACCTTGTCTTTTTGAGCAAAAGTTTTTTTCTTCTTAGTTGACTGGCTTCTGTTTTCTTCATTTACTTTTGCCGTCTCTTCTTTCTCTTGCACCGTCTGTTTCATGAGAAACCTAATATAGTTTATAATACCCAGGGTTCCTTACAGAAAACGGAGAAGGTGCCAGATTCCCCTTGGAGGAGAAACCTCTGTTTCCTTATGGAACCCCAAATGTGTAAACAGACAAGTTCGTCTCAGCTCTTTTTTTTTTTTAATCTCAGCTCTTAAACTGCTTGCTTTTGTATTGTGTTACCTAATTTTTTTACTAAAATATTTACTGCAACAGAGGCTACTCTGGAGTTCTTAAGGAATAGTATAGTTTAGACACATAGAAATGTCTTTGTTGAAAAAAATTTTTTAAGTGCACTGTAAAAGCATGATGTAATCTAACCTGATAATAATTTTCGCTTTTTGGAGACCCAGGATTCAGTGTAGGGTCTGCCCAGAGCTCAGAGATCCAGTTAAAATATAGGTAGTCTCTATCTAAATAAAATTGGTCTCCTTATACAATCCTATGATAGATTTTCATAATTTTATGTTTCATTTGGCATCCATTTTTAATCTCTCTTTAGCACCACCAGACTTTTTCCTCTCTGTACCTTAAAATGTAAATTTTGCTATCTAATTTTTCATCTAATAGTTGCCTTCAATATGCAGATTTAGGGCTATTTAGCTGACAACTGCCAGGGCAGTGACACAGGTTATCAAGAGTTTGCAAATCTAAGATAGAAAAAAAAGGAGGTCTTAGGAATCTATAAGATGTACTTCTATCGGTATACCTAATACATGTATGTATTTATGTGTTGTGTACACAATGTTTCTCTATTAAAAAATATAGGAGAGCTCTAATTAATTGGATTAAAGAAAAATAAAAGTGCTCAAATAAATTATTTATTAATTAAATAAAAATAAAAGTGCTCAAATAAAATACTTTATTAGAAAAAGGGAAAGACTAGTCAAATGTTAAGTTTACTTAACTTAAAATCTTTAATAAATAAGTTAGCTTTAAAAATAGAGGCAAAGTAATTTAGAAATGTCTTAAGAATTGCCAGCATACATTTTGTTTGCATTTATTTATCAAGCAATTTCCTACTTATCCCTGCCAATTACTATAAGGTGTCAACATTTGGCATAGGGGTAACAAAACTATAAACCCAGCCCCAAATGGAAGAACATAAATGGCCTGATGGAGCTGAAAAACACAGCACGAGAACTTCATGAAGCATACACAAATATCAATAGCCAAATCAATCAGGTAAAAGAAAGGATATCAGAGACTGAAGATCAACTTAATGAAATAAAGTGTGAAGATAAGATTAGAGAAAAAATAATGAAGAGAAATGAACGCTTCTCAAAAGAAGACATGAATGCGGCCAACAATCGTGAAAAGAAGCTCTTCATCACTGGTCATTGCAGAAATGCAAATCAAAACCACAATGAGATATCATCTCACGCCAGTTAGAAAGGTGATCATTAGAAAGTCAGGAAACAACAGATGCTGGAGAGGATGTGGAGAAATAGGAACGCTTTTACACTGTTAGTGGGAGTGTAAATTAGTTCAACCATTGTGGAAGACAGTGTGGTGATTCCTCAAGGATCTACAACCAGAAATACCATTTGACCCAGCAATCCCATCACTGGGTATATACCCAAAGGAGTATAAATCATTCTACTATAAAGACACATGCACACATATGTTTATTGCAGCACTGTTCACAATAGCAGACTTGGGACCAACCCAAATGCCCGTCAATTATGGACTGGATAAAGAAAATGTGGCACATATACACCATGGAATACTATGCAGCCATAAAAAGGATGAGTTCGTGTCCTTTTCGGGGACATGGATGAAACTGGAAACCATCATTCTCAGCAACTAACACAAGAACAGAAAACCAAACACCGCATGTTCTCATTCATAAGTGGTTGTTGAGCAATGAGAACATGTGGACACAGGGAGGGGAACATCACACACCAGGACCTGTCAGGGGTTAGGGGGCTAGGGGAGGGATAGTACTAGGAGAAATACCTAATGTAGATGATGGGTTGATGGGTGCAGCAAACCACCATGGCACGTGTATATGTAACAAACCTGCACATTCTGCACATGTATCCCAGAACTTACAGTATAATGATTTAAAAAAAAAAAAGAAAAATCTGCCGATGTATAATTCTAAGCCTAAGAAGAGTAGCCATTACAAAGGAAGTCAAAATAAATTCATTTTCAGATAAACAGAATCTGACCGAAGCAAACATGCACTAAGATGCTAAAAGAAGAACTTCAGGCTAAAATAAGATAATCTCATAACTGCAGGAAGGACAGAAGAGTACTAGAAAGTGTAAATAAATGGATAAATATATTTTTAACATTTGTCCTTAAATCAACAATAATTGTGACTTGTGAGGTTTATAATGTGTAGAGGTGGAATATATGCCAACAGCCGCACACAGAGCAAGGGGGATAAATAAACAATTGTAATGTGCTGGATCTTTGTTAGGACAAAGCAAAAGTATCCTAATAACTTCAGGCAGGTCAAGAGTGCATATTGAGATCTCAAAAAATACAATGATGTATGACAACAAGCAAAATAGAAGATAAAAGAAAAATAATAAATTTAAAAAATGGAAAAGAAAATGGTAAGAGAGTACTACGGAAATAAAAAACAGACAAGACAAATGAAAAATAAACAGCAGTGCAGCAAACCACCATGGCACGTGTGTACCTATGTAACAAACCTTCATGTTCTAGGCATGTATCCCAGAACTTAAAGTATAATAAAAAATAAAATAAAAATAAACAGCATGGTGGCAGAATTAAACCCAACTATATTTGTAACGACATTAAATGTAAAGATAGAAAACATGCCTTTTTTTTTTTTTTTTGAGACAGAGTCTAGCCCTGTCACCCAGGCTAAAGTACAGTAGCACAATCTCAGATCACTGCAACCTCTGCTTCCTGGGTTCAAACGATTCTCATGCCTCAGCCTCCCGAGTAGCTGGAATTAAAGGCGTGTGCCACCCTTCCCAGCTAATTTTTTTTTCTGTATGTTTAGTAGAGATGAGGTTTCACCATGTTGGTCTGCCTGATCTCGAACTCCTGACCTCAAGTGATCCACCCACCTCAGCCTCCCAAAGTGCTGGGATTACAGGTGTGAGCCACCGTGCCTGGCCAATGCCAATATTTTTAAGTATCTCTTTTAGAGATTTGACTAAATGGCAGTTATAAGAAACATACTTTACCTATAAAGAAACATTTAGTTGAAAGTAAAAGAGTGAAACAATACCACACCAACACAAACCATACTGATAGTGTAAAACACAAATCATACTGATATTGTAAAAAGCAGACTTTAATGCAAACGGTATTACCAGAAATAAGAGAATTATTTCATAATGATAAAATGTCAATTCAGTAGAAAGAAATAGCAGCCCCAAATTTGTGTGTCTATAACATAGCTTCAACATATAAAATCCAGAAATTCAAAAATTAATATAACTCAAAGGAGAAATGGAACCATCCATAATTGTAGTTGGGGAATTTAACACACCTGTCACGTAACTCAGAACAAGAAGGCAGAGGACAGATTCAAACAGCTCATTTAACCAACATGACACACGTCATGTCGGCATACGTCATGAGACTTACATATATACACAAATATATAAAATCAGTATATCCACTTTATCCACCCCTAGCAGAGCGCCTGTTATTTTCAGGTACACGTGGAACATTTACCAAGAAAGCAAAGTAGACCTATGGTTTGTCATAAAGCAAAGTTTGGCCAGCTCTGAAGTGGCCGCACTTTCCCTGCCTCCTGGTATCTGTGCCTGCTGCGTTCAATCTGCTAATTCAGGATTGTCCCCTCCCAATCAATAGGTCGAATGTTGAGATGGATGACGTGACACACACTAAGAGGGAATGAAAACACCTGTTAGCCACCATGGGTGCTTCTGGGTGCAGCAGCCCAGCACCCAAGCTGGTCTAGAACTGGCTTGAGTGGCTTGGGAAAGGATGGAGGTGGGTAGCCTGGGTTTTCTTGGGGTTAGGGCACAGGGAAAGAGAAGAGCTCATGTGTGCAAGTGGGACTTGCGTGGTTTGAGCTTCCCACTGGCCCCACGGGAAGCCATGTACACACTTCCTCATCAGACCACCAAGATATGCAGTGGAAGGGCAGCAGGGCTTGAGAGCTGTCAGCAGTCAGCCCCTTATTGACGCCTTCAGTGTCCCCCTACCTTTAGTGGGCAGGACCTTTGATTTGCTTTGAACCATAGAATACCACAAGTGTAATGGGATGTAATGGGATGTCACTTCTGTGATATAAGATTTTGACCTCCATTTTGCAAGGAGACTGTCTTGCTAGCTTTGATAAAACAAGTGGCTATTTTGGGGACATTCCCCATGACAAGGACTGAGGGTTGCCTCTAGGAACTCACTGAGGCTGACAGCCAACAGCCAGCAAGAACTAAGGACCTCAGTCCCACAACCTCAAAAAACAATTTTTCCAATAACCAGGTATAGCTGCTGGTTTTCTAGCTGATGATAGCTGGTTTTCTAGCTGATGATAGCTGGTTTTCATACAATAGTCCGCTCAGGCGGCCTTAACAAAATACCACAGACTAGGAGGCTTAAACAACAGAAATTTATTTTCTCACAGTTCTGGAGGCTGGAAGTGCATGACCAAGGTGCCAGCAAATTAGATTTCTGGTGAGGGCTCTCTTTCTGGCTCGTAGACAGCCACCTTCTTGCTGTGTCCTCAAACGGCCTTTCCACTGTGTGCATGCAATGAGAGCACTCCAGTATCTGTTCCGCTTCTTATAAGGGCACCAGATTAGGTGCTATCAGATTAGTGACCCACCCTTATGACCTTGTTGAATCTTAATGACCTCCTGTGGAGCCTAAGGCAGCTCCATCTTGGATGCTGATCCTCCATGTTGACTTCTGATTGACCCCAGTTCCTGAAATGCCTCTAAGATTTGTATTTTAACTACTGGTCCTTGTGTAAGAGCATGCACTTACCGTAAATCCTGCCCTTAGGGCAAAACAATCTTGACATTACCTTACTTACCATGCAGTTATCCTACACATCACCTCTGAAGCATGCATACTCTTCCCCTATGGTCTATAAGCCCTGGGTCTGGGAGGATAATAGTGAGGAGATCCACCCACTTCCCTCACTGCCGCCCAAGACACAGACATAGCTTCTGTTCACAAGTCCCTGTTAAATGTTTCTAAGAAACTGATTTGTCAGCCTGTTTCTGAGCCTCCTCGCCTTTGGGGGCAGGTTTGCATAGAATACCTTGCTAAGGGATCTATCTTCAAATACAGTCACATTGGGGATTGGGTTCAATATATGAATTTGGAGGTAGGGGACACAATTCAGTCCTTGATATGGTTTGGCTGTGTCCCCACCCAAATCTCATCTTGAATTGTAGTTCCCATAATCCACATGTGTGGTGGGAAGGACCCTGTGGGAGGTCACTGAATCATGGGGGCAGCTACCCCCACGCTGTTCTCATGATAGTGAGTGAGTTCTTATGAGATCTGATGGTTTTTAGAAGGGGCTTTTCCTCCTTTGCTCAGCACTTCTCCTTCCTGCCACCCTGTAAAGAAGGTGCCTTTCTTCCCCTTCATCTTTCGCCATGATTGTAAATTTCCTGAGGTCTCCCCAGCCATGAGGAACTGTGAGTCAATTAAACCTCTTTTCTTTATAAACTACCCAGCCTCAGGTGTTTCTTCATAGTAGCATGAGAATGGACTAATATGTAAATAATACGTGGCTACAGAGTAAGCTGTGGTGTTTTTTTTTTTTTTCCAATGGCTGTAAATTCTTTGACATCTTCCCATTGAGAAACAGGGTCCGTGTTCGTTCCCCTTGGTCTTGGGCTTGTAATGTCTGATGTAACCCCTAGGTCGCGAGGCCTGCAGTGGCTCCCGAGGCAGCTCAGGAAAGGCCATGCAGCTCTCTCAGTCCTCTAGGAATGCAGGCTCTTGGGACACTCTTCAGAACTCAGCCTCGCAGAGACACCATGCACAGTGCTGCAAATGTCAGCTCCAGGTGAGCCCAGCCTTCATGTTCTTTCCTATCTGGTGCTACGTGACCTTGGGATGGTCCTACCGCAGCCGCAGAGCCACAGCTGTTCTGTCTCCCTAGCTGAGTTCCTAGACACTGAGCCACACCAACACCCTGTGCCAACCGATCATGCCCTGGGAGAAAAATAAAACAGCTGATGCTTTTACGCTATTAGATGGTGGTTTCTTATGCAGCAATAGTAACCAGAACAGAATCGGGTACTTTAAAGTGGGATGCTACCATGACAAAAGCCAAAAAACACTGGGGGTTGGCTGTGGGACTCAGCCCCAGAGAGGAGGCAGCTGGCAAGGGACTGAGGAAAAGCAAGCACATGTTCTGGAAGTGAAGGAAAGAAGGCTCTTGTCATTGAATGACTGGCTTCTTTCACCTGCACATCATGAGGAATGATTAGGGAGAGAGGCACTGGAGAAGGAATGATGGGGTTTTCAAACAGAACTTATAAAAACATGAAGGAGCCAGGATTTGCTGGGCTCGAAAATGAAACTAATTTTCATCCCCAGTTTCTCCCAGCAGAAGATTCTCAAAGAATGAAAGGGCTCAGGGCAAAGTTGGGACCCGCAGCCCTGTAGGGAATATGTGGGTTCAGAGCAGACATGATGCCAAGAGTGGGATTATAAAACCCTCCATTAAGATGCAGAAAGAGTTCAACTGGTGTCTCACCAGCCTTTTCAGATGCAAAGGACCTCCCAGGGATGGTACACATGTGCCTCCAAGGCCCCTATTAAGGAGACCTTCTGGGAATCTTAACAGCATTGTTCCACAACAGCCTCACACAGAGCCCCGAATAGAAAATAGTCTATTTAAAAGAGATCTGGGGTGCAGGTTTTGTCTAATGGAGTGAACATCAATAAAATTTATAGAAAACCCACAAAGTTATTAAAGGAATTATACTAGAAAAATAAAAGCAGCCCGTGTTTGTGGTTGAGCAGTCTTCTTAGCCTGTAGAAATTCAGGGGCCCACTGGCCTACTTTCATTTTGTACTATCTGGTTCTTTTAATCCAAGCTGGCTTTTATTTTCTTCTCAGGTGCCTAGAGAATCAGTCCCTGGAGCAACACTGGGCCCTAATCGCAGACCTGTTGACCTGGGTCAGGTTGGATTTCAGAATCTCTGCAGACTGCCTGCTTTTTGCCTCAGTTTCCCCCTTCTGAGTGGCAGGGGCCAAGGTGTCTGTCCTATCCCCATCCCCATTAGACATAGGATGAAGAGGTGGGGTCAGGTGCTTGGTTCTTGAGGTCACAAGTCTGTGGATTGAGAAGCAAACACATTGAAGAGGCTGTGCCTGAGGAGTCGTGCCCATGGAGCCTCACCCCGCATGCACCTGGTTAGGTGGTGAGACCTGGAGCTCTGGCTGCCATAATGGCATGAGACCATGGGTGTCTGGGTGAGTCTATTTTGCATGTGTAGGGGGTGCAGCCAGAGGGCAGAATATGTTTTCCAAAGTTGGTCATAGCAATGTCTGCAATCCTCCCCGCATGCTCTTCTCTTGCCATTTCTCCATCAAGAAGTGGAGTCTGGCTGGGCATGGTGGCTCACGCCTGTAATCCCAACATTTTGGAAGGCTAAGGCAAGTGGATCGCTTGAGGCCAGGAGTTTGAGCAGCCTGGCCAACATGGTGAAACCCCATTTCTACTAAAATTACAAAAATTAGCCAGGCGTGGTGGTGCATGTCTGTAATCCCAGCTACTCAGGAGATGAGGTACAAGAATCACTTGAACCCTAGAGAAGGAGGCTGCACTGAGCTGAGATTGCACCACTGCACTCCAGTCTGGGCAATAGAGCGAGACTCTGTTTCAAAAACAAAAACAAAAACAAAGCAGAGTCCAAGCACCTCCTTGATTCAGAGCAGGGCGTTTCCTCCTGCTCTGATCCACGACAGCAGCATTTCATGTGGTTGGGACTTGGACTCTGGAGGCAGGCCCAGGTTCAAATCCTGGCTTTGACACTGAGTGATACAACCTGGGTGAACTACTTCTCTGAGCCTCAGTTTCCCCCATCATGATGAAGAAACATGCGTTTCCTATGCAGGCTGAGGCTCCAAAGGCTGCTAAGCTCCTTTCCCCGCTAAGGGGAGGACCTCATTTATGCCATTGCCTGGGTTTCCTTTGCGTGTGACTTATCACACGGTGCTCTGGAGCCCTGTGACCAGGATGGGGTCAGGGCTGTGCTTAATCAGGTGACTGTCCAAGGAGCCCCCTTCCACCTCCAGAGTTCAGAACTCAGTGTCTTACCTGCCTCCCAGGAACCAGAGCACACTGAACACGCAGGGCCTGGCAGGGCACCTGATGGCCAACATGTTGGGGGGCATTGGAGCACACAAATCAACACTCCAGGGGCAGGAGTGGTTGTCACTTGAGTTGCAAAATCTAGGGACCCTAAAAGAGTCCCTGTGAGGCCTGGCTCCTTGGTGTGCAGAGCAGCTGACCTGTCCCCTACACTCTCCTACCCAAAGAGGCCTCTGGAGCCTTCCTACAGCCAAGGGACCTGGCCAGCTGCACAGGCTGAGGACAGAGCAAGCTCAGCCAGGGCTCCATGAACAGGTGTCCTTCTGTGGTCATCATCACAGCAGCAGCAAGGTCAGGGTGGGGCATCAGCATGGGGTGTGCACTCTCTCATCCTGGGCATCTGAGTTTTTTGTTTTAAAAGTTGTGATCACCAAGACGCTGTCCTTGTCTGCCTCTGCATCTCATGGTCCCCGCTGTGGGGAGGCGCACAGCCAAGTGGGCCTCACTTGGGGAAGGGAGGTGCATGCATGCGACTCAGGCAAACACGGCCCCGGGCGTCATTCCAGGGAGCCCCAAAGGCAGAGTTCAGAAGATTGCAATTAATTTTCTAAATTAATACACAATAACATAATTAATTTTAAATGTTGAACTTAATACATATGTTACAGGAATTACATCAAATTATTTGATTTTATTATGGAGACTGTCTTAAGTTTTAATTCCAAAAATAGTTTATTCCTCCTATGATTTAAATTTTATTTACATTAGCACTCAATAGAACTACTAGATGCTAAATACACCTGTGGATGTATTCCAGTTACACTAAAAATTGAAATATAGTGCCAGGTTATTCACAGTGTTTTTAACTTGAAGTTTGTTTTTCAAAAGCAAAAGAGGTTATTGTTCTGCAGTAGCAAAACTGCTAGGGATTGAACTTCCAGATTTTTTTAAATTTTATTTATATATATATATATATATATATATATATATATATATATGTATTTTAGACGGAGTTTCATTCTTGTTGCCCAGGCTGGAGTGCAATGGTGCGGTCTCAGCTCACTGCAACCTCTGCCCCCTGGGTTCAAGCGATTCTCCGGCCTCAGCCTCCCCAGCAGCTGGGATTACAGGCGCCTGGCTAATTTTTTTTGTATTTTTAGTAGAGATGGGGTTTTACCATGTTGGCCAGGCTGGCCTTGAACTCCTAACCTCAGGTGATCTGCCCACCTCGGCCTCCCAAAGTGCTAGGATTACAGGCATGAGCCACTGTGCCCAACCGAGCTTCCAGATTTTAGGTTCTCAGCTTTCCTCTTCTCTCATATGTTTGGTATGTTCTTTATTTAAATCTCTAAAATAAAATAACTCATTTCCACCTCCTGGGTCGTTGCTGTCGAGGTGGTTCAATTCCACGAAGGCATCTTTACAGTCAAGGCGTATGCATCCTCACTTGTTAAGTAGAGTTTTTTTGTTTGTTTTTGTTTGTTTTTTTGAGACAGAATCTCTGTGACCCAGGCTGGAGTGCAGTAGCAGGATCTCTGCTCACTGGAACCTCCGTATCCCAAGTTCAAGGGATCCTCCTGCCTCAGCCTCCCAAGTAGCTGGGACTACAAGCATGCGCCACCACACCTGGCTAATTTTTGTATTTTTAGTAGAGACAGGGTTTCACCATGTTGCCCAGGCTGGTCTCAAACTCCTGACCTCAAGTGATCCACCCGCCTCAGCCTTCCAAAGTGCTGGGATTACAGATGTGAGTTAAGTAGTTTGAACAATCAATTGATTAGACTTTTGTGGCTGCTCACTTCTGCATGTGGCCAAGTACTGTGCTATCCTGGCCCACAGCGTCCTACAGGAAGGGACAGGCTGTAAGACGTGGGATCTTCTGAAGTCGTCAAATGGAAAACACTCCTGTTGAGTGAAAAAACAAATAGGCTAATCCTATGATTTTTTAAAAATTTAATCCTGACATTATTTTATTGCATATTTCCAAGAATCCTTAAAAGTTATAAAAAGCATAATCAAAATAAATATCTGTGACAGAGTTCTACAAAAGACAAAACTCAGTTTTCCTTTTGAGATCTTGCCCCAGCATCAGTTCAAACACTTCCTCTCATATTTCACCAAGACTCAGTTCCTGAGCAAGAAACCACAGGCACAGCAAGTGCCATGAAAAGCGGCTTTGTGTGGGGTGGGCTCTTCACACTCCAATCTCCACTTCCTTCTCAAAGCTTCAAAAAAAGTTGAAAAATGAAAACAAAAGCCCTGCTGTGTTGAGCTGGGCTCTGGCGTTGCCATGGACCCAGGGCAAACAGCAGTGCTCCTGCTCTGCCCCCGGCTCAGCTCATGCTGGGCCTGCACTTCTGGAAGGGAGCACGGACTTTGGAATGACTGGTTAGAACCCAAATGAATTACTGGAATTTGACATAGTTCAAAAATAATAAAATGTGATACCCATGAAATGCTGATATTCTGTCTTAATTTGCCAGATTGGGGGCCTCCTGGATTTAGAGTATTCTAAAGTAGCCAGTAGGTTCACTCTGCCCTTTTAGACCTAATATATCTGGCTCAGAAAGAAGTCTCTGTCCCTCTGCTATTTGCTGTTTGCTTTGCCCAGTCTGACTCCTGCCAGCTCCAGGTTCCGCAGACAAGAACAGTAACTTTTATAATAATAATAATGACTCCCAAGTGAGTGTATTGGGCCCTTCACGTGTGTCTGTATGTGTGCACATGTATGTGCGTGTCAATTTCTGGGCATTTCACGTGTGTCTGTATGTGTGCACGTGTATATGCATGTCAATTTCCTTTACTCCTCCGACAGCCCTCTCAGGGGTGCAGCTTTTTTTCTCTCTTTCACTCAGCCTGAGAAAGGTTGTCGTTTGACAAGATTTGTTCAGAGGTCAGATCTGAACCCAGCTCCAAGGCTCCAGCACCCAAGCCCTGACCCCATGGCTGCCTGCTGGCTGGGAGTAGCATTCTTTAGAACAGGAAAGGCAGTGAGTTCTCATTGCATCAATACTTGCATTTGCTACAACAGAAGCTTTTTGTCTCTTCTTCACATTCCTTTAGAACACAAGCCTCCTTTTCTGCCTGTGGCCATCGGTCACTGGAATCAGCCTCGTGAGTGGCTTGGTGGCGGATGGCACCGTCCTTTGTGGGAGAAAACAATGTTGCTGCCCAGGCCTTTCTGGAATGACCTCTTCCCACCCCCTGACCAGCCCCAGCAAGGCCCTGGGCTGGCTGCCTAGTTGATTGGAGCCAAGAGTTTGCTGAATGGATGAAGGGAGAAGGGACATCCAAGCGACTGAAGAAGATCTTAACAGAAGATTTATATATTCAAATAGAGGCCCCTGTTGACCCACAAGCTCCCTCGTGCTCTGGCCTGGGCAGGCAGCACTGTTGCTTGGGAAGGAGAGCCCCTTCCTGTCATGGCAGGTCGTCATTTGGAAACCTGGAGCTACATCAACTCATTTCCCTCCATCTGCAGAGTAGACAGAGGGTGAACCACATGGGTGCCTTTGGCATTCAAGGTGCGGTAGACTAGACACCACGGGCCTTGAGCCTCCATCACCCCCTCCCAATTACCTCCACAGTTTCACAGGCTGCAATGCCAGGCAGCTCTCCACAATGCCATGACCACGAGTCAAGTGATAGCTCTTGGCCACAGAGTCATGGCAGCATTGCTCACAATGGCACCTTTCTTCCCAAGCCAAAGAGTGCATGGTCTCACTCTCCTGGGAAACACCGTGGTGATCGCTCTCCAGCAACCAGCTGCCTGTTGGCACTTGTCTGCTTAAGCTTTTTTATTATTGGGAGGAAGAAGTAGTACACATTATTTTACAGGTGGACTAGTGACATTTGTGATGTCTTATTATATTACTTTGGGGATTTTATATCTTCAGAAAGTAACTACTCATTTTTGGTTTCCAGTTCAACATGTAAGGAGCTAAGAAATCTTTGCTCCATCCTAACAGCAAGTAAAAAGCTGACCAAACTGAAAAATTAACAGCCCCTCTTAGATCCAGTAGAGAAGTGAGGTCACAGGACAAACTATTGTTCCCAACATTGGAGAGACAGACAGGTGGGGAGAGAGAATCACAACTTATCTCCAGCAGAAACCTCCAGTGCCAGGGTAGGAAAACCTGAAAAATTGCTGGAGGCTCAGTGTGGCAAGTCTGAGGGACAAAAACCTCCAGGGGGACCCCCGTCCTGAGGGCCCCTACACTTTTGTGAATTTTACCTCCAGGAGCTCAACCAGGTCCTCACAGTGAATATTGGAGAAAGATCCCCTTGTGCTTCAGCAGGGGGAAGAAAAAAGGAAACATCTTGAGATAGGACATTCTGTTCTTAACAATGCCTGTCCTCAGGAGTCTGTTTTATCCCAGCCAAACTGGCTGGGTTACATCAGAGCCTGACGTACCAACTCCAGGTGGCTCTGGACTTTCATGCAGGTGAAGGAAAATACACAATTTCAGCCCCCTACAGCCATCCTGTTCCACTTACAGGATGGGGGAGCACTTGTGAGGGTCACAATTCCGGGAGGCAGAGTCACCACAGACCTAGACCTACTCATAGGACTGTAGAATGCTTTCCCTCTCCCGCACCTACCACCGCATCACTGAAGGTCTTTTTACAGCAGTTCCTTCTAGCCAGATTTCATTTCCAGCCTTCAAAAAACATTACAAGGCACACTAAAAGACAAAAACTAGTTTGAAGAGCCTAAAAAAGCATCACAAGCAGAGTCAGATATGGCAGGAATGCTGAAATTATCAAACCAGGAATTTTGAAAAGCTATGAGTAATATGTTAAGGGATTTAACAGAAAAAGCAGATGGCATGCAAGAGTGGATGGGCAACAAAAGCAGAAAGATGGAAATTCTAAGAAATAATCAAAAATAAATGCTAGAGTTTGAAAACCATTGTAACAGAAATGAAGCATCCCTTTGATGGAGTCATCGGTAGACTCATGGCTGAGGAAAAAATCTCTGAGAGCTTGAGAACATGACAATAAAAACTTCCAAAACTAAAAAACAAAGAGAATAAAAGCTGAGCGGGAAAAGCAGAACATAATATCCTAGAACTATGGGATAGCTGCAAAAGGTGTAACATACACATAATGAGAATAAAAGGAGAAGAAAGAGAGAAAGGAACAGAAGCAATATGTGAAGCAATAATGACGGAGAATTTCCCCAAGATTAATGTGAGACACCAAATCACAGATCCAGGAAGCTCAGAGAACACAAATAGGATAAATGCCCCTCCCCCAAAACTAGGCATATCACATTCAATCTTCACAAAATCATAGTTAAAGGAAAAATCTCAAAAGAAACCAGAGAAAATAAACACCTTACCATAGAGAAGCATGATAAAAATTACATCTAACTTCTCCTGAAAAACTACGCAAGCGAGAAGAAGATGGAATGAAATAGAGTCATATATCACTTAATGATGCGGATACATACTGAGAAATGTTTCATTAGGCAATTTTGTCCTTACGCGAACATCATACAGTGCAATTACACAAACCTAGCTGGTACAGCCTGCTATACACCTAGGCTGTATGATACAGCCTGTTGCTTCTAGGCTACAAACTTGTCCAATATGTTACTACTGGATACTGTAGGCAATGAAACACAGTGGTAAGTATTTTTATATCTAAACATAGAAATGTTACAGTAAAAATATGATATAAAAGATTTTAAATGATATACCGATATAGGGCATTTATGATGAACAGAGTTTGCAGAACTGGAAGTTGTTCTGGGTGAGTTAGTGCTTGAGTGGAGAGTGAATGTGAATGCCCAGGACATTACTGTACTCTACTGCAGACTTATAAGCATTCCTGTACTCTACTGTAGGCTTACAAGCATTACTGTACTCTACTGCAGACTTACCAGCATTCCTGTACTCTACTGTAGGCTTACAAGCATTACTGTACTCTACTGCAGACTTATCAGCATTCCTGTACTCTACTGTAGGCTTACAAGCATTACTGTACTCTACTGCAGACTTATAAGCATTCCTGTACTCTACTGTAGGCTTACAAGCATTACTGTACTCTACTGCAGACTTATCAGCATTCCCGTACTCTACTGTAGTCTACTGCAGACTTACCAGCATTCCTGTACTCTACTGTAGGCTTACAAGCATTACTGTACTCTACTGCAGACTTATCAGCATTCCTGTACTCTACTGTAGGCTTACAAGCATTACTGTACTCTACTGCAGACTTATAAGCATTCCTGTACTCTACTGTAGGCTTACAAGCATTACTGTACTCTACTGCAGACTTATCAGCATTCCTGTACTCTACTGTAGGCTTACAAGCATTACTGTACTCTACTGCAGACTTACCAGCATTCCTGTACTCTACTGTAGGCTTACAAGCATTACTGTACTCTACTGCAGACTTATCAGCATTCCTGTACTCTACTGTAGGCTTACAAGCATTCCTGTACTCTACTGTAGGCTTACAAGCATTACTGTACTCTACTGCAGACTTATCAGCATTCCTGTACTCCACTGTAGGCTTACAAGCATTCCTGTACTCTACTGTAGGCTTACAAGCATTACTGTACTCTACTGCAGACTTATCAGCATTCCTGTACTCTACTGTAGGCTTACAAGCATTCCTGTACTCTACTGTAGGCTTACAAGCATTACTGTACTCTACTGCAGACTTACCAGCATTCCTGTACTCTACTGCAGACTTATAAGCACCACTGTACTCTACTGTAGGCTTATAAGCACTGTACACTTAAGCTATGCTAAATTTATTTATTTACTTATTTATTTATTTATTTCAGAGACAAGGTCTCACTGCGTTGCCCAGGCTGTTCTTGAACTCCAGGCTGTTCTGAACTCAAGCAATCTTCCTGCCTCGGCCTCCCAAAGTACTAGGATTAGAAGCTTAAGCCTCTGCAGCCAGTCATACATTAAATTTATTTTAAAATATTTAAAATATTCTTGCTGGGCATGGTGGCTTACGTCTGTAATCCCAGCACTTTGGGAGGCCGAGGTGGGTGGATCACTTGAGGTCAGGAGTTCGAGACCAGACTGGCCAACATGGTGAAACCCCGTCTCTACTAAAAATACAAAAATTAGCCGGGTTTGGTGGCGCATGCTTGTAATCCCAGCTGCTTGGGAGGCTGAGGCAGAAGAATCGCTTGAATTCGGGAGGTGGAGGTTGTAGTGAGCTGAGAATGCACCACTGCACTCCAGCCTGGGCAACCAAGCAAGACTCTGTCACAAAAACAAAAACAAAACAAAATTATTCTTTCTTCAATAATAAATTAAACTTAGCTTACCATAACTTATTTACTTTATAAACTTTTTTTCTCATTGACTCATTTGTAATAACACTTAGCTCAAAATACAAACACATTGTATAGCTATACAAAAATATTTTCTTTCTTTATATCCTTAATCTATAAGCTTGTTTCTATTTTTAACAATTTTTAACTGTTTTACTTTTTAAACTTTTTTTTTTTACTGAAACACAAACACATTAGCCTAAGCCTACACAGGTCAGAACCATCAACATCACTGTCTTCCACCTCTACATCACATCTTTTCCCCCTGGAAGATCTTCAAGGACAATAAGACATATGGAGCTGTCATTCTCTATGATAACAGCACCTTGTTCTAGAATATGTCCCAAAGGACCTGCTCGAGGCTATTTTACTGGTAACTGTTAACTAACTTTACATATATAGATAGATAGAAAGAGTACCATCTAAAATAATAAAATGTATTGTATAGTGAATACATAAACCAGTAAGATGGTCATTTATGATCATTGTCAAGTATTATGTATCGTATATAATTTTTTTTTCTTTTATTATTATTAGTATTATTATTATTATACTTTAGGTTTTATGGTACATGTGCACAATGTGCAGGTTAGTTACATATGTATACATGTGCCATGCTGGTGCGCTGCACCCACTAACTCGTCATCTAGCATTAGGTATATCTCCCAATGCTATCCCTCCCCCCTCCCCCCACCCCACAACAGTCCCCAAAGTGTGATGTTCCCCTTCCTGTGTCCATGTGTTCTCATTGTTCAATTCCCACCTATGAGTGAGAATATACGGTGTTTGGTTTTTTGTTCTTGCGATAGTTTACTGAGAATGATGATTTCCAATTTCATCCATGTCCCTACAAAGGACATGAACTCATCATTTTTTATGGCTGCATAGTATTCCATGGTGTATATGTGCCACATTTTCTTAATCCAGTCTATCATTGTTGGACATTTGGGTTGGTTCCAAGTCTTTGCTATTGTGAATAATGCGACAATAAACATACGTGTGCATGTGTCTTCATAGCAGCATGATTTATAGTCCTTCGGGTATATACCCAGTAATGGGATGGCTGGGTCGAATGGAATTTCTAGTTCTAGATCCCTGAGGAATCGCCACACTGACTTCCACAAGGGTTGAACTAGTTTACAGTCCCACCCACAGTGTAAAAGTGTTCCTATTTCTCCACATCCTCTCCAGCACCTGTTGTTTCCTGACTTTTTAATGATTGCCATTCTAACTGGTGTGAGATGGTATCTCATTGTGGTTTTGATTTGCATTTCTCTGATGGCCAGTGATGGTGAGCATTTTTTCATGTGTTTTTTGGCTGCATAAATGTCTTCTTTTGAGAAGTGTCTGTTCAAAAAGTGGGCGAAGGACATAATTTAATGTACTATATTTTTATGTGACTGGTAGCACAGTAGGTTTGTTTACACCACTATAACCACAAACACATGAGTAATGCATTGCACTACAATGTTATGATGGCTACAACATCACTAGGCAATAGAAATTTTTCAGTTCCATTATAATCTATGAGGCTACCATCGCATATGCAATCTGTCATTGACCAAAATGTTGTTACATGACACATGGTTATATTTAAAGTGTTGTAAAAATAAGCCCTCTGATATGGTTTGGCTGTGCTCCCACCCATATCTCATCTTGTATTGTAATCCCCATGTGTCATGGGAAGGATCTGGTGGGAGGTAATTAAATCATAGGGGGCAGTTACCTCCATGCTGCTGTTCTCATGATAGTGAGTGAGTTCTCACAAGATCTGAAGGTTTTATAAGGGGCTTTTTCCTCTTTTGTTCGGCACTTCTCCTTGCTGCCTCCATGTGAAGAAGGATGTGTTTGCTTTCCCTTCTGCCATGGTTGTAAGTTTCCTGAGGCCTCCCCAGCCGTGCTAAACTGTGAGTCAATTAAACCTCTTTCCTTTGTAAATTACTCAGTCTCAGGTACGTCTTTATTAGCAGTGTAAGAACAGACTAATACACCCACCAACCTAGAATTCTGTGGTCTGCAAAACTGTCCTTCAAAAGTAAAGGAGAAATAGACTTTCTGAGAAAAACAAACATTGTTGCTAACAGATCTGAAGAAATGTTAAAAGAAGTTCTCCAGAGAAAAGGAAAATGATATTTTAGAAACTCAGGTCTAAGCTAACATCATGATGACAGGATCAAATCCACACATATTAATACTAACCTTGAATGTAAATGGGCTAAATTCCCACTTAAAGGACTCAGAGTGGCAAGCTCAATAAAGAACCAAGACCCAATAGTATGCTGTCATCTATGACAAGTATGCAAGAAACCCATCTCACATGCAATGACACCCACTGGCTCAAAATAAAGGGATGGGTAAAAATCTACCAAGCAAATGGAAAACTGAAAAAGGTAGGAGTGGCAATCCTAATTTCAGGCAAAAAAGATTTTAAACCAACAAAACTCAAAAAAGACAAAGAAGGGCATACAAAATGCTAAAGGGTTCAGTTCAACAAGAAGACCTAACTATCCTAAATATATATATATATACACACACATATATATACCAAACACAGGAGCACCCAGATTCATAAAGCAAGTTCTTAGAGCACTTCAAAGAGACTTATACTCCCACACAATAACAGTGGGAGACTTCAACACCCTGCTGACAGTACTAAACAGATCACTGAGGCAGAAAATTACCAAAGATATTCAGGACCTAAACTCAGCACTGGAGTAAATGGACCTGATAGACATCTACAGAACTCTCCACCCTAAAGCAACAGAATATACATTCTTGTCATCACCACATGCACATACTCTAAAATCAACCACATAATAAGACATAAAACACTGCTCAGCAAGTGCAAAAGAACTAAAATAATAACAACCACTCTCTTGGACCACAGCACAAGAAAATTGCTCAAGGCCAGGCGGGGTGGCTCATGCCTATAATCTCAACACTTTGGGAAGCTGAGGCGGGTGAATCACTTGAGGTCAAAAGTTTAAGACCAGCCTGTCCAACATGGTGAAACCCTGTCTCTACTAAAAATACAAAAATGAGCCAGGTATGGTGGCACATGCCTGTAATCCCAGCTACTCAGGAGGCTGAGGTGGGAAGATTGCTTGAACCCAGGAGGTGGAGGTTGCAGTGAGCCGAGATTGCCTCTCTGTACTCCAGCCTGGGTGATGGACTGAAACTCCATCTTAAAAAAAGAAAAAGAAAGAAAGAAAATTGCTCAAAACCATACAATTATATGAAAATTGAATAACCTGCTCCTGAATGACCTTTGAGTAAATGAAGAAATTAAGGCAGAAATCAAGAAGTTCTTTGAAACTAATAAAACAAAGGTACAACATACTAGACTCTCTTGGACACAGCTAAGGCAGTGTTAAGAGGGAAATTTTGAGCAATAAATGTCCATATCAAAAAGTTAGAATGCTCACAATCAAACAACATAACACCACAACTAAAAGAACTAGAGAACCAAGAACAAATCAACCCCAAAACTAGCAGAAGACAAGATATAACCAAAATCAGAGCTGAGGTGAAGGAGACTGAGACACAAAAAACCATCCAAAAGATCAACAAATCCAGGGGTTGGTTTTTTAAAAAAATTAATAAAATAGACCACTAGCTAGACTAATAAAGAAGAAAAGAGAGAAGATCCAAATAAACACAATTAGAAATGGCAAAGGGGATATTACCACTAACCCCACAGAAGTACAAATAACCATCAGAGAATATTATGAACACCTCTATGCAAACTAGAAAATCTGGAAGAAATGGATACATTCCTAGATATATACACCCTCCCAAGACTGAACCAGGAGTAAATTGATTCCCTGAACAGATCAATAACAAGCTCTGAAATTGAATCAGGAATAAATATGCTACCAATCAAAAAAAGTCCAGGACCAGATGGATTCACAGCTGTATTCTACCAGATGTACAAAGAAGAGCTAGTACCATTCCTGCTGAACCTATTCCAAAAAATTGAGGAGGGGGGACTCCTCCCTAACACATTCTATGAGGCCAGTATCATCATAATAACAAAATCTGGCGGAGACACAACAAGAAAAGAAAACTTTAGGCCAAAATCCTTGATGAACATTGATGCAAAAATCCTCAACAAAATACTAGCAAACTGAATCCAGCAGCACATCAAAAAGCTTATCCACCATGATCAAGGAGGCTTTATCCCTGGGATGCAAGGTTAGATCAACATAGGCAAATCAATAAATGTGATTTATCAAACAAACAGAACTAAAGACAAAAACCACATGATTAACCACACGATAGATGCAGAAAAGCCTCTTGATAAAATTCAACACCATTTCATGTTAAAAACTCTCAATAAACTAGATATTGAAGGAACATAACTCAAAATAATAAAAGCCATCTATGACAAACCCACAGCCAACATCATACTAAATGGGCAAAACCTGGAAGCACTCCCCTCGAAAATTGGCACAAGACAAGAATGCCCTTTCTCACCACTCCTATTCAAAATAGTATTGGAAGTCTTGGCCAGAGCAATCAGGCAAAAGAAAGAAATAAAGGGCATCTAAATAGAAAGAGAGGAAGTCAGACTAACCCTGTTTGTGAACAACAATCAACATACAGAAATACTTACATGTAAAATCCAAAACTATAAAAACCCTGGAAGACAACCTAGGTAATACCATTAAGGACATACGAATGGGCAAATATTTCATGATAAAGACACCAAAAGCAATTGCAACAAAAGCAAAAATTGACAAATGTGATCTATTTAATTAAACTAAAGAGCTTCTACACAGCACACACACACAAAAAAAAACTATCAACAAAGTAAACAGAATGGGAGAAAATTTTTGCAAACCACGCCTCTGACAAAGATTTGATATCCAGCATCTATAAGGAACTTAAACAAATCTACACACAAAAAAAAACCCAATCACATTAAAAAGTGGGTAAAGGACATGAACAGACACTTTTCAAAAGAAGACATACATGTGGCCAAAAAGCATATTGAAAAAAAAAACAACTCAACATCACTGATGATTGTTAGAGAAATGCAAATCCAAACCACAGTGAGATACCATCTCCCATCAGTCAGAATGGCTACTATTAAAAAGTCAAAAAATGGCCAGGCACGGTGGCTTACACCCGTAATCCCAGCACTTTGGGAGGCCGAGGTGGGCGGATCACCTGAGTTAGGAGATCAAGACCAGCCTGGTCAACATGGTGAAACCCCATCTCTATTAAACAAATACAAAAATTAGCCGGGCGTGGTGGCATGTGCCTGTAATCCCAGCTACTCAGGAGGCTGAGGCAGGAGAATTGCTTGAACCCAAGAGGTGGAGGTTGCAGTGAGCCAAAATCGAGTCACTGCACTCCAGCCTGGGCAACAGAATGAGACTCTGTCTCAAAAAACAAAACCAAAAAAAAAGTAAAAAAATAACAGGTGCTGCCAAGGTTACGGAGAAAAAGGAATGCTTGTACACTGTTGGCGGGAATGTAAATTAGTTCAACCATTGTGGAAAACAGTGTGGTGATTCCTTAAAGACATAAAAACAGAATTACCACTCAACCCAGCAATCCTGTTACTGGGTATATACCCAAACGAATATAAATCATTCTATCATAATGACACATGCATGTGGGATTACAGCACTATTCACGGTAGCAAAGGCATGGAGTCAACCTAAATGCCCGTCAGTGGTAGACTAAATGTGGTACATATACACCATGAAATATTATGCAAGCATAAAAAAGAACAAGAACATGTCCTTTGCAGGAATATAGGCAAACTATCGTAAGCAAACTAATGCAGGAACAGAAAACCAAATACCACATATTCTCACTTATAAGTGGGAGCTAAATGATGAGAACACATGGACACATAGAGGGGAACAACAGACACTGGGGCTTACTGGAGGGTGGAAGGTGAGAGGAGGGAGAAAATCAGGAAAATAATGAATGGGTACTAGGCTTAATACCTGGATGACAAAATAATCTGTACAACAAACCCCCATGACACAAGTTTACTTACATAATAAACCCACACATATACCCCTGAACTTAAACATTTTTAAAAAAGAAACTCAGGTCTATATGAAGAAAGGAAGAGCACCAGAGAATGAATAAGTGATGGTAAATCTCATTTTTGTTATTATAAGGTTCTTGCACTATCCAAGAAGTGATAATAGTGTAATTTGAAAGTATACTTGGATTAGCTGTAAACATATATTAAAAACTCTAAGGCAATGCTTAAAAATATTTTTTAAGAAGTATTAATTGATATGCCAAGAAAGAAGAAAAACTGATTCATATAAAATGCTCACTTAAAACCACAAAATGCAGAAAAAGTGTGGAAGACAAAAACAAGACCAAGGGCATCAAATAGAAAACAGTGAAAAATATGGCAGATATTAATTCAACTATATCAATAATTACTTTGAACAGCAATTATCTAAATATGCCAATTAAAACACAGGGATTATCACAGTGGATCAAAAATAAGGCCAAACTATATATTGTCTACAAAAAAACCTAATTTAAATATAAATAAACATATAATTTAATAGTAAATGTATGGAGAAAGATACACCATGCTAACATGAATCCAGAAAAGTGGCAGATTTCACAGCAAAGAAAATTATAATGGATAAAGAGGGGCATTACGTAATGACAAAGGGGTCAATACTACGAGAGGACATAACAATTTTTAACTTCTTCTATGCATTAATAAGAGGCAGCTAAGATATACAAGGTAAAACTGATAGAACTGCAAGAAAAAATAGATGAATTCATTATTATAGTTAAAAATTTCAGCAACCTTCTATCAGAGATGAACAGATCCAGCAGATGTGAAATCAATAAGAATACAATTGAACTCAACAGCATCATCAATCAACTGAATATGATGGACAGCTACAGGCTACATCATCCAAGAACAATAGAAAATACATTCTTTTAAAGCTCACATGGAACAATCACCAAGATACACATTCTGGGCCATAAAACACACCCTAGCAGATTTAAAAGAATAAAAATTATAAAACTATGCTCTGAGACCACAATGGAATTAAACTAGAAATCAATAACAGAAAGATAACTGGAAATCCCAAAATCTTTGGAGATTAAGCAACACACTTCTAAATAATACATGGGTCAAAGAAGAAATCTGAAGGAAAATTTTAAAATATTTTGAACTAAGTAAAAAGGAAAATACAACTTAACAAAATTTGAGGGATGCAGCAAAAGCCATGCTCAAAACGGAACTGACAGCATTGAATGCATGGGTTAGAAAATAAGAAAAATATAAAATCAGTAATCTAAGCTTCTACTGTAGGAAACTAGAAAATGAGCAAATTAAATCCAAAATAAGCAGAAGAAACAAATAACTATTGATTACGCATCAGTGTTATTGTTTTATTTTGTCCCTTCTACCTTTACTCTTTCCACGTATTATGGGTTTTTTAATTTTTTTTTTTTTTTGAGATGGAGTCTTGCTCTGTCGCCCAGGCTGGAGTGCAGTGGTGTGATCTCGGCTCACTGCAAGCTCTGCCTCTCTGGTTCACGCCATTCTCCTGCCTCAGCCTCCCGAGTAGCTGGGACTACAGGCGCCCACCACCGCACCCGGCTAATTTTTTGTATTTTTTAGTACAGACGGGTTTTCACCGTGTTAGCCAAGATGGTCTCAATCTCCTGACCTTGTGATCCGCCCGCCTCGGCTTCCCAAAGTGCTGGGATTACAGGCGTGAGCCACTGCACCTGGCCGGGTTTTTTAATTTTTAAAAAATAATTTTAGACTGACAAAAGATTTCAAAATTTTACCAAACTTTTCATTTTTCTTGTTAGTTGATACATCAGTCTGGGTGCAATCAAGAGACAGAAACCACACAGTAATTTAAACAGGAAAGTTCAACATAAACAATGATAAAACTATGATAGGACAATAACTACAAAGAGAAATCTAAAGGGTACCTTGGGCTTGAGGGAGAACAACCAAGGAAGGCACACTCAGAAGAGGGACCCCCCTCTCCAAGGCCAGGGTTCATACTTTGTGGGAAAAGTTTGCTGGTTGCCCAGGCCAGGGCTGGTCCACAATTGTGAGGCAGCAGAAAAACACCGGTTGGGATAGGCAACTACCATGGCACTGAGTATCCCTGCAGGCTGTTGCTATGTAAGCCAGGAATGCAAGGCCCTGACAGCGATTTACCCAGGTCACTTCCCAGAGTTGTTTTTGCAGTGAGAAATATCCAGAAATAAGGACAAAGAGAAGTCTCATCACCACGCTCTATGAAATCCACAAGTCCCTAAGCTCAGTGTTGCCAACTGTAGCACAGTGTTGCTGACTGTAGCCAACTGTAGCACAACTCTTGGCATGTGCATGCCTGCATCTAGGCTCATCTGCATCATAGTGGAGGGACAAAGGGACAAAATGGGGGCAACAGGAAACCAACATGAACATGAAACGCTGGCTACTAATTTTGCCATGAGTAATCTCTGACCCACAAACCTCATGTCTTCTGCCAGCATCTATAATGTTCTACATTGTTGGCTTGTGAGCAGAATAAAATCTCAGAGCATTTACAGTTCTTCAAACAATCCTGTAGAGCACAGGTGAGTCAAGGCTGGGGGTTGGGTGCACTAAAGGTGTCAGGGTCCAATTGTGGATGTGAGCCTGGACAGTGCAGCAGGAAACAACACCCCAGGGCACAGGCAAGCTGAGGCCGGTGGGTGGACATGCAGAAGGAGCTGGGTAGCTGAAGTTCTGGAGTGTGCAGTGGTCAGCTACAGGCCCAGGCCAGGCTGCAAGGTCACCCAGGGCTGCCCTCTCTGTACATGTGGCTGGAACAGAGCACCACCAGATATACACATGCACAAGCACCACTGATGGGCTGTGAAGCAGGAGCAAGACAAAGCAAACATGTCCCACTAGAAGCAGGAATATAAGCCCCTTCAGGGAGGTCCATCACATGCCTCTTTCAGAGCCTTCCTTGTCACCAATTTTCCAATCCTGTTCCTTTGAAGTTGCCAACAAACCAAACCTTTAGCAACTGCTGACGAATTAATACTGATCCATACTTTCAGCCACTTCTCACTCCAAACATAGTGGGCAACTAAGTGTACTTGCTCAAAGTTCTGCCCTCTGAGAGGGTTTCCCTTCACAACTGTCCTTCAAGATAATCCTTGACAGTGGTTGCAGTGCCGCAACTGCCCAATCCAGGGAAGTACCAACATATCAAGCCCATCTGTAAACCAGCTGTAAGCTGCTTTCTTCCATGGTCAACTGGCTGTAAGGTACATCCCAGGAGGCCATAGACATGGATTGAGAGAGGGGAGGCAATGTAACAGGAGTTGGTGTCAAAGGAATCTGAGTCACTTACTCATGCACTTTTTGCACCTTCACATTTGCCTAAGATCAGCTTCATACATCATTTCCGTGTGCGTGTACACTGCTGTTACACGCACACCCAACTTTATGGCCAGGTAGACCAGATAGCACTTAGGCTGCATGGTCTCCTGATGTCCCATGGTTATGGCCCAAAAGCAAGCCAGACGCTGATTCTCAAAATGAGATCAGTTAGCTGCAGAAGAGAACGTAGACTTACTCCAAAATCCCAGAGGTCTGTGCTGCAATTCTCCTACGGGTGCTTGTCAGAGGGTCCACACTGCATTTCAGTGTGCCACAGACACTTCAAATATCACTGGATCTACCGAATCCTATGAGCAAAGTGGTAAAGCAGCTTGCATTACAGCCTAAACTTTCTCTGACCCCCATTTGAAACTTCCAGCCTCATAGGCTGAAAGTAGCACATGCAAATATAATAAACGTTGTATCTAAAATCCCCAAAGCCCAACTGAATATTGTGTTTCTTTTTCACAGGAGGTGGTGCAAAATACATCAACTTGTTTTTCACTTGGAGGGGCTATTTCAACATATTCCACACCTCTGAACCTGCTAGAAACTTCACTGAGGTGGAGGGCCCCTAAGTTTTGTGGAGATCATCTCCCACCTTTGCTACTTCCTCTTTTTCAGATTCAATAAGCATAATATTGTCAATATTAGTGGACCAGTGTAATGTTGTGTGAACTGACAAGATGACTAGATCTCTGCAGACAATATCATTGCATAGAGCAGAAGAACTGGCATGTCCTTCAGGCAACACTGTGAGTGTATATTGTTCACCCTGTCAGGTAAAAGTAAACTGCTTCTGGTGGTCCTTGCAAATTGGTTTGAGAAAAAAGCATTAGTAAGATCAGTAGCTGCATGCAAAGTGCCAGAGAATATGTTGATTTTCTCCAGTAGAGATTTCTCATCTGGCACAGCAGCTGTAATTGAAGTTACCAGCTGATTACATTTGCAATAGTCCACATTCTTCATAATCCATATCGTTAGGGAAGCAGGCGCCTAGAAGAGTCAGAGTAATGCCACTTTAAGTTCAGCTCCATTTTGAGATTAACAAGGCACATTTCTTGCAGTCGAAACCTGTAGACCTAAGATGTTTATAGCTGTGGAAACAGCTGAACGATACTTGCAAGGACACACTGCTACAACAACAGAGAGTGCAGACATCCAATACCCAAACAATAAACGCTTTCAAGATAAGAAGAGTTATGCTTTAATGTACACACACACTAAATCTTAAGGGTAGTTTTCTTTGAATCAATAGAATAATAAATTTTGCCATGCTGTCTGCTCGCCCGCATATAGTCACAGCTTAGCTTAACCTTTACATAGACAAAACAGCTATATATGCACTTAAAGACAGTGCATTCTTCTGCTTGCTTTCTGAGGATGCCCTACTCTGTAATGGAATGTAAGAGTTTTCAATAAACTATCTCTTCTCACTTCACTCTGCAACTCACCTTGAATTCCTTCCTGTGTGAGATCCAAGAACCCCCTCTTTGGATCTGGATCGAGACCCCTTTTTCTGGTAACAATATGAGTTTTGCACAGGCCAAAGTGGCCAGTTAAATGGGTTTGTAAGAGGTGTCACAGTGCCTGCTTACTTCAACCCTTTAATGGTGGCATTAATCTCCAAAGCTCTTTCAGAGATTCAGTATTTCTGGATAAGAAGGGGAAGTTCCCGGACTTTCACCAAACTTCTCCTACCGTCATCGTCCTCATCTCATACGTAAGAGAGCCAGTGAGGGGATTTAGCTAGTGTATGTTTGTTTCAATTATACAACCAGGAACTGAAAAACTAACTCTAGGGAGAATAGTGTACCAACTGGGCCCCCTGTGAGTCGGGCTCATGTTAGAGCCTCTATCAAGTGAAGAACTGACCATCACAAGCTTCTACTTTGACTGGTGAGCCACAGTGCCATTTCTGGTTCCCAGGAATTTGTGTCAATTGAGGCAATCCCTGAGACATCTAGGTTACTTCGTTTTCATTAGTTGATGGCTGCAGGACACTTCAGAAAAGGTGTGGAAGAGGGTTTATGGTATTCTTTCTCACTAGCACAGATTCTTTCTCAAGGGGCCTTGGCTTCTCCCTTCAATCAAGATGCTCTAGGTCTGACGCAACTTAGGTCTGGAAACTCAGAGAGAGCCCACGATCTCCACTGTGGTGATTCAAGTTAGGTATTTTGGTGACCAGACCTAGAGGTTTTCCTGTTGTGTGGATTAAAGACTACTCTAGTGACTGTCCATCTCTTCATTCTAAGGAACACTGTGAGCAACTGACCACTGCCAAAAATCTCTGTGGACCAAGGCATTCTGATTATTGGTGTGTTCCTTCTGCTGTTTATGGCTGACATGCCCACCTTGTCTTAGCCTGCTACTCTGAAATATTATCATCCCGCTGAAATCAGAGGTCTAGTCTAGCAATCCATATGGTCATATGTAGGCTACAGACCATGGAACTTTTCAGGTGTTCCACTCATTCAATAATGCATTTCTCATTACTTAGCGAAGGGTCTTCCTGTGGAATATAGCTGCAGGGGTGGGTGAATGTGGGAGTCACACATGATTGGATCTGGTGGCTGTCCAGTCTAATGGGATAAGATTAAAACTGAGGGGTCAGGACAGGTAAGCCAGGGTGATCAGGAAGTGTGAAGGTCAGGGAAAAACACCCAGAACAACCCTGCAAAGTAGGGACTACGGTCACCCCTTTCACAGAAAGGCTTAGGAATTTATCCAAAGTCAAACCACTGTTAAATGGTGGAGCCAAGATTCAGACCCAGCAATTGTAGGAATCTGTGGGAAGCTGGTGAGGTTGTATCCATGAGCTCCTGGGGAGCCTGGGCAGAGAGTACCATCCTGGGGCCCCAGAGTGCTTGAAAGCCCTTCTCCTCCCTGTGGCAGATCCTCTCTCTCAGCCTGCTTCCAAGACCTGGAACAGGGTGGACCCACAGCCCCGCACTTGCCATCCCAGGAAGCTGCAGTGTGCAGAGGGCAGGCCCGCCTGGGCCCTCGTGCTGAACGCAGTGCCCTAGGCACAGGTGTACGGTCATTGCATGAGTGGATTTCAAACTATTTTTAACCCCTGCAGGAGCAGGCTAGAGCGTTTTCTATGGATACTGAAGGGTTAATCCAGAGTTCAGGTTGCCACTCTGGGGAAGTGGTCAGCACTTACAGGAATGGTCCCTCCAACATCTGAGCAAGGAAGGGGCACAGAGCACAGTTGTGCCTTCCTTGGGTCTGGGCAAGCTCTGTGCTTCACAGAGCAAGCCTGTGTCAGATCCTTCAGCAGAGACCACAGCCAGGGGTGGTGAAGCCGATGAGGAAGTGAGGGCCAACCACACTGCTCAGGCCATTCCTTACAGGAGGCTGGGGCAGGCTCAGCCACACAAGACCACAGCTCTCAGCCCTGTGCTATTTCCAGGGCACACTTATGGATCCTGAATGGTAGAGAACTTCCTAGATAAAACAATGACAGCAAAACAGCCATGTACACAGATATCTTGTGAGAAACCCTTTCACGGCCACTTTGAAATTGGGTTGGGAGAAGGACCTGATGCTGGGTCAGGCATCCGTTGGGGACCATGGACATGTTTGGAGAGTTTGGGCCATTGCTCTTGTGTAATTTGTCAGAAGGAACACCTACTTCTTCACTCTTGTGAAGAAGAACCCATAAACTGGCCCCCATGTTCAGAGGCTCCAGTCGAGTGAGTTGAGGGGACAGCTGGACTTCTCCTTCCTCAGGCTGGCTGGAGGCTTCAGCAGGGGGCACACCGTCCACATGCCTCTGTAAAACAGCGTTCGAACAGGACATCTCTAAGGCATTGTCCAACTCTGACAGTCTGTGACCTTCCATCCTGGGGTGGAGGGAAAGGCCTTGGGATACAATCCACACGTCACGTTTTCTGCTAAAAGAACCACCCGTTTTAGTCTCTGCAGACACCAGCCTCAGCAGCTTCTCTGAGGCAGCCCTGTTGAGCCCAGGGCTGACCACAGACAAGCACTACTGTCCACAGAACTTCACGCCCAGTGGGGCCAGACTGGGAGGATGGCAGAGGAGAGAAGCTCCAGGGGCCTCTCCATTAGAAACCAGCTTGCAGGCCACTTAATCTCCTACACGCAGCCTGTACTTGGAAGCTGCTTGTTCCTGGCTGCACATTTGCTTTGTTTGAATCAATTAATCCAAGTCTCTCTCCTCTCCCCACCCCCAACCTTGCCTTTAGGGGAACATCAATATTCATGTAATAAATAAATCGCACAAAAAGCTGACTCCCCACTTCCTGCCCTACAGGCCCTTTTTTCTTCCTCAGCCCATGTGCAATCCTGGCTCCCAGCAATTCCCCGGGGCTGCTTGGTCAATGCAGCCCTGTGTACAGGCCTGGCAGCCCTGCCACCCCCGCCCTCGGCTCCCATTGGCTGCCACGGCCTGCAGTGGGCTGCACCAGGGTTCATGCATCCTCCCTGGGCAGAGGGAATAAGAGGCTGCTTCTGCCCACCAGTCCTGCCGCCCAGGACCCACAGCAGAGACGACGCCTGCAGCAAGGAGACCAGGAAGGGGTGAGACAAGGAAGAGGTGAGAAAGAGCCAGGCCAAGAGGACGCTCAGGAAGAAATGGTTCTTTTCTTTTGGGTGGAAGGGAATGGAGGGGTAGAAACTAAGTGGTAGCTTAAAAAGCCCCTTTAGGACAATTGGCAGCATTTCAGAAGTGTCAATAGGATGATGTGTTTTAATCTCCACATTACTGCTGCTTTGTGGACACCTGACTGCATCAGCACTAGACAGCTAGAGGTGTGTTTTGCCATAAATCAGAGAAACGTCAGGTTTCGTGGCCCAGAAGTGATTGTTGACATTTTCCCAGTGGTACTACAAATACTGCCTCTTCTGTAACTATTTGAAGAGTAAAGATTTTGCTTCCCACTGGGGCTGAAAATGATGGAGAACCTAATGCTAGTTTAGTCCTATATCATAAATAAATGCTTCCCTTTTCTCCTTATTATTTCTTCCACCGCCCTGGGTAAGTAACTCTTCAGTTTTCCAGTTTCCCTCAGTTTGAAGTGCCAGGGTCCCCACAGCCTCAGGACACCACTCAGAAATTACGTAACAATTACAAATAAATTGGGTCAAAGAAATCGGGGTTTTGGTGGGTTTTAACTTTCCTCAGTCTCACAGTTTCTCAGGGAGGTCGAACCCCTTCGTTAGAGGGATCTTCACACGCTAGGTAACTTGTCTTTCTAAAGAGTTAAAGTTCAAAAGTTCTCTTGTTCTCAATATTAAAAGATTAATGTAGGACATTCAAAGAATGTGAGAAAGAAACGGACATTTATTTCCATTTCTCTTAAAAGATAAACTATAAACCATCAACTATTTCTTAGGTCAAAGGGAAAAATTTAACAAGAATTTTTTTTAATTGATTTGTAGTGTGGTTATGAAGAAAACCATATTTTCTAGTGGTTTCTATTAGTGTTCTAATATATGGGATACATGTTTTATGCCTTTCCTTTGTAATAATCCCATTAATCATAATTCATAGAAAAACAATTTAACCTCCTTTTCCCCAAATCATCATGGAGTTTGAGGAGCATCCGAATGATGTAAAAGTGTCTTGTTTTGTTTAAAAAAATACACACACATACAAACACACATATATCAATAATTGAAAACTTCAGTGCAAAGAACAAGAAAGCATGAAATGTTAAAGATTTTAATCCATCTTAATTGTTCTATTTGTGAATTATCAAATTTTTAGGGACTCAAGAGCAAAATAAAGTACACTGATTATTAACAGAACGACTTTAGCAAAGATCTGGCCAGTATAAAAAAATCTTCAATCCTGTTTCCTTCGGAGGATCAGAAATAAATAAAATTTTTAACATCTAATTCCAAATTATTTTTAAGATGTAAGTCACATATTCAACATGGGAACGATTTTTCAACACTATTTGATTTATTAATTTGTTTTTAATTATGACAGTGCAAATGTTCTTATTTAATGATTAGAACTCAAGGCCAAAAGCTGGTAAATTTCTCTGACTGCCCATCTGTTTTGTGAAACAACTGACAAGGCAACCTTTGTAAAATGCGCCTCATTTCCAGACTGACCAGATATTTCCTTGGTTTGTAGGCTGTGGCGTAAGGTACTTGCTGTGAGGGAGGTAGGAGGGCTCTTACTTTGACAGCTGCAGAGAAACACCTCTTCCTGCCCCCGCCCCACCACCCCGTCCCAGTCACTGCAGTGAATGAGCCACCCTTTCCGTACACTGGAGGTGGAACGCAGGCTCAGCAGCTCAGCTTTCTGCTGGATTCTGTCCCTCCCTGCGACAGAACCACACCCATTTAATCAGTTAAACTTAGGATACATTTTTTTTCCTGGTAGATCAAATAACTTTCACTGTTATTCTTCAAAAAGATTGTGGCAATTCCACCATATTTATTTTTCCTGATGAATTTTACAGCTGTTTTTTTCATGTCACCCATCCAAAAAAATTCCATTATTTTTATTAAAAATGATTTAAATTTACATATGAATTTAAAGGAAAAACTTCCTACATTTCATGTTCCTCAGAATCTCTTGGAAGGACCTACATTTTTCTTCCTAAACTTAGTCTTAGATCACGTTATTGCTATATGCATAGGATATTTTGCACTGTATTTTCTACTTCTTTACTGATAGAATATAGGAATGCTATTGATTTTTGTCTTCTTATTTTGCTCCTAGTCACTGTCTCACTTTCAGATTGATTTTAACAGCTTGTAGTTGATGGTTTGCTCACCTGCACTCTACCACCTCATCTTGGAGCCTTACAGGAACAGAGAGGGACCCTGTGGGGAGGAAGCAGAAATTAATCCCTGAATTCCCTTGCTGCTCTGCCTCTGTATTTTTGCCAGTTTCCCTGTTGGCCCAACCCAACCAGAATTCAGAGGGCATGGGAATATATCCCTGTGGCCCACAGCTGTCTAAGAGGCAGGGGGAAGGATTATGATAAAAGTGCAAATTCCCAGAATGCCCCTCCAGGCCATGCCTGCTGCTCTGAGCTTGAAAAGAGTGCCAAGGCCATTCCATCCCCCTTGTCTGGGTTGAGGTCTGTATTGATAACATGTGAAATGTTTTATGATGAGGTATAGATGAGAAGGCAACTTTCCTTTGCAAGCCCCTAGGATGTCTGAGCTGGAGAAGGCCATGGTGGCCCTCATCGACGTTTTCCACCAATATTCTGGAAGGGAGGGAGACAAGCACAAGCTGAAGAAATCCGAACTGAAGGAGCTCATCAACAATGAGCTTTCCCATTTCTTAGAGGTGAGTCTTGCTTTTTAAACTTGACACTTTCTCCATCTCCTCTTAAAATCCATCTGTACGCTGGCTTTATCTTCTCAGCTGCCCTGAAGGTGATTTCATTTCCCTTCCAAGACTCCTGGGCTGCTTCTGCAAACTTGTTTGAGTAACGGAACCCTCAATGTGGGGCTGGCTCAAATGAGCCCCTTGTTTTCATTTCCTTATCAACCATCTTGTGTACAGCAGGTGCATCAAGGTCCCGAAGGCCAAAGCGTCCCAAATAATGCTGGACTCATTACTTACAATGGGCCAAACGGAACATAAAAGGAAACTGTTAAAAATAAGCTTTGGGAATGTTTTTAGGAAAAGGATATATTTTGGCTTTAGCTAGATGTTTAGTATTTACTATGGAGATAAGATATGCCAGACTTTCACTCAGTAAACACTGACTGAGCACTAATTAAGAACTGTGAGATATGCAGGCACGACAGACATGGCTTCTGCTCTGGGGCACCCAGCCTGGCACATGGACGAATGACCATGACTGGCTTAACTGAGGGCGTGACAGGGGTCTGTACACATCCTTTGGAAGCCCTGGGGCTTTGCAGGAGGCTCTGTGGAGTAACGGATATTGGTGAGGAACTGTCTTTAGTTGGGGCCCCTACTTTAGGAAGCTGTGTGAGGGCTCCTGGCAAGCTCTGTTCTTCAGACAGTTCCCGCTGTGGCTTTTGGTGGAAGTATGTCCAGACCCTTGCATTAGGACTCATTTTCCTACCCACCATCTCCACTGTCCTTGGATCAGACCCACCTGTCCTTACTGCCCACTTCATGCCCTCATGGAAGTGAACTGTGATCCGCCGGTACCTGATGCTCTCTTAGAACCAAGGCTGGCTTGAGGCACGCCTTGAACCAGAGTGAAGCACCAGTGGTGTGCACATATGAAATGTAATGAAGGGCTTCCTGGGTCACTGATATGAGCAATCACAAACGGGAGAAATGACCAGACAATGAGCCAGTGCACTAGTGTCTCACCAAGCCCTATTCCAGGATAAATACCAGGGCAGGGCTCTGCTACATGGGGACGGGGAGCTGCCCTCCTGAGCTGGCCAAGCCTCTCAGTGCAAGACGGCAAGCCCTGGCTCCAGCAGCACGGCAGTCCATGTTTTCAGGGCAGCGGGAGGGGGCACTGGCTGGTTCTCCTGTCCCCACTCCCACCAAACACTGCCCCACTGTGAATGGTTCAGAGTGGAGCAGACAGGCCTGAAACTTTGCAGACGGTGTCCCCACATCTGATTCCAGGACTGGTTTTCTCAGGCATTCAAGCCGACAGAGTGACAGCAGTCCCACTCACACACGCAGTTTTCTAGTTGCACCAATCTTGGCTTCTGACTTGATCTGAAAGTCCCAGGTTCTTCTTTGGAACAATGGCTGTTGTAGGATGAAACAGGACAGTGCTTAAAGTGCTTAACATATAGTGAAAGCTCAACTAATAGTAGCTACTATTATTATTTTTATACATAGAAAAAGCTTCGCACATGGGAATCTCAATTTGTAAATGATAAATAATGCATGGTAAGCATTTCAAGGCATCACAAACATTTGCTGCCCTGTTTTATCAAGGTAATTTCAGTTCGGAAGCAGATGTATAATATAATTGAAGTTAGTGCCCTGCTCCTGCCCATCCACAGGTGCCTCCCCACCCCTACCCCCGTGAAGTTACAATCTTCTGTATGTTTTGTTTACTTATTTAGTTTTTGAGATAAGGTCTTACTCAGTCACCCAGGCTGGAGTGCAGTGGTGCAATCTTGGCTCATTGCAGGCTCAACCTCCCAGGCTCAAGCAATCCTCCGCCTCAGCCTCCTGAGTAGCTGGGAATATGGGCACACGGACCATGCCCAGCTAATTGTTTCATTTTTTCTTTGTAGAGATGGAGTCTCCCTATGTTGCCCAGGCTGGTCTCAAACTTCCTGGGCTCAAGTTCTCCTCCTGCCATAGCTTCCCAAAGTGCTGGGATTACAGGTGTGAGCCACCGTGCCTGACCCCTGTGTGTCTTATAGCCAAGGCAGCTGTTGCACATTACACTTGACTTCTTCAGGCCAAGCCTTCCTATCCCAGGGAATTGTTACTCTGCATTTATCCTCTTCATCAGTGTTCAATACCCAAATTTTTCCCACCATGTTTGTAGCCCTGCACTGTGGTTGTTCCTCTGAGGCTGTGCACATCACTTAACAGCCACACCACTCATTTGGCTTCAATGTCAGGCAGAACTGTCAGGGAAAAGTTTCATGACACCTAGAAAGCAATTCAAGTGGGAAAAAGAATACAGGGTTAACAAATGTAGGCCATGTTCCCAAGAGTTACTTCAGCAACAAAGAAGACTTTCAAAACATTAAATTCCACTGGAGGCCTTTGAGACAGGGGCTTCCACACACAAAACACATGAAAAGTTTAGGAGGGCCAAAAGTTTATTTTTATTTCAAGACATTTGTTCAGGCTGATCTAGATGTATTCTTTTTTTTTTTTTTTTTTTTTCAGGTATTTTAAGTATGATAACAACCTTCAGTTTTTCACCTCTTGGCTGTTCCATTCAGCCTTTTCCAGTAGCTCAGGGCCAGACACTGACCCCCAGAGATTTCTACTTGGACAACAGCCCCCTGGTCACATGAGACATCTTTTCTGATATTTTGCATTTGATGTTCTTAGGTTATTTCGGACACAAATTATCAGAGTCACTCAACTTTTAATCATGTTTCGGTGGTCCAAAATTCCATTTAAAAACAAGGTCGGCAACTTCTTTTATCTCTCTTAGGAAATCAAAGAGCAGGAGGTTGTGGACAAAGTCATGGAAACACTGGACAATGATGGAGACGGCGAATGTGACTTCCAGGAATTTATGGCCTTTGTTGCCATGGTTACCACTGCCTGCCACGAGTTCTTTGAACATGAGTGAGATTAGAAAGCAGTCAAGCTGTTCCTGTAACAGAGATGGTCACACAAGAAAGCAGACAGCAAGGGCTTGCAGCCTAGTAGGAGCTGAGCTTTCCAGCCGTGTTGTAGCTAATTAGGAAGCTTGATTTGCTTTGTGATTGAAAAATTGAAAACCTCTTTCCAAAGGCTGTTTTAACGGCCTGCATCATTCTTTCTGCTATATTAGGCCTGTGTGTAAGCTGACTGGCCCCATGGACTCTTGTTAACAGTAACTTAGGAGTCAGGTCTCAGTGATAAAGCGTGCACCGTGCAGCCCGCCATGGCCGTGTAGACCCTAACCCAGAGGGAACCCTGACTACAGAAATTACCCTGGGGCACCCTTAAAGCTTCCACTACCTTTAAAAAACAAAGCCTTATCCAGCATCATTTGAAAACACTGCTGTTCTTTAAATGCGTTCCTCATCCATGCAGATAACACCTGGTTGGCCAGTGTGGCCCTGCAAGGGCGTGGTGGCTTCGGCCTGCTTCCCGGGATGCGCCTGATCACCAGGTGAACACTCAGCGCTGGCAGCGCTCCTGGAAAAAGCAACTCGATCAGAACTCGGAATCCGAGCCAGCTCTGGGGGCTCCAGCGTGGCCTCCGTGCCCCATGCGATTCAAGTCGCGGCTGCAGGATCCTTGCCTCCAACGTGCCTCCAGCACATGCGGCTTCCGAGGGCACTACCCGGGGCTTTGAGCCACCGCGAGGGCCTGTGTTCAATAAAAAGAGCGCAGCTTGGGAGGCCGAGGCAGGTGGATCACAAGGTCAGGAGTTGGAGACCAGCCTGACCAACATGGTGAAACCCTGTCTCTACTAAAAACACAAAAATTAGCCTGGCGTGCTGGCGCGAGCCTGTATTCCCAGCTACTTGGGAGGCTGAGGCAGGAGAATCGCTTGAACCCGGGAGGTGGAGGTTGCAGTGAGCCGAAATCGCGCCATTGCACTCCAGCCTGGGCGACAGAGTAAGACTCCCTCTCAAAAAAAAAAAAAGCGCAGCAACAGCGCTCCACCGCCATCAAAAGGGAACGCAAGCAATGAACGCAGCTTCCCCTCTTGCCCCCGGGAGAGGGAGGCTTCCCCGGGGGTATCCAGCCACTCCACAGGGGACTTCCGGCCTGTTGGGTCACGTGTTCTTCCCTAAGCCAATCACCAGGAAGGGGAGCTGCCAATGGTCCTGGGCAGTCACGTGCCTCTCCACGATGCATGCTGGGCCACCAGCCCCATTCCCAGTGTTCACTGCGCTCCCTGTGGTCCGTGGCCTCCATCTCAGAAAGCTCACATTCCTCAGGGTCCCTCTGTGCCTTCTGAACAGCAGCGGGTAAAACAGGAAGTCCTGCCTGTCCCAGGCAGTGTGGGAGGCCCGGAGGCTCGCAGGGCCCGAGGCTGGGTGGGGCAGACGCAGGAACCACAGCTGTGATGCCCAAGAGATGGGGTGGTGAGAGGAGCCTGGGAGCGGCCGGAGGGGACCCAGCGAGGCCACTTCACATCTAGCCACCTGGGGAGTCCCTAGGGCCCTGTGCTCACTTCTCGCTCAGCTCTCGCCGTCTGGAAATTCTTGGTTACTTTTCGCCAAAGGGCGATGTTTTCATTTTGCACCAGGCCCTGCAAGGCTGGTCCTGGTGCGTGCTCCGGGCTAGGGAGCAGGAGAACAAGCTTAGGAGGCCCAGGGTGCGACCCTAAGTTGGGGGGCGGGAGGGGCGCTGCTGCCGGGTGGCAGCTCTGGGCTGCCCTTGGCTCGGGTGCCCGCATCCCACCTGCATTCCTCCCCAGAGGATGCTCTGCCGCCTCGGCCAGAAGTTGAATCGGCCCTTCCAGAGCCTCCTCTGCCCACACTGATCCAAGAATCCTAAGGTGACTAAGTCCCCAGAAGCCCCCTCTGCTTCCAAACCAGACAGGGAGAACATTGGTCCTCCAAGGAGCTTGGCTCCAGCCCCATCCCTCAGGGATTCCCAGGGCAGCTTCTGAGCACACGGGGGCTCCACCATCCAAAGGGGGTCTGGGGGGACTTATCCAATCAACTGCCGTTAGCTCCAGGTTGTAAATGCCAACCGTCCTCTCCTGGCAATCCCTAGCTGAGTGTGGCCAGCCCTCACCCAGAGGCACCTTCCAGTTCCATGAGTGGGTGGTGGTAGTCCCCACAGCTTGGTGGCCAGCACAGGCCTGGCCTACCCCAAAGGTTGCCTCCAGCATCCCCAGGTGGACAGGGGATGGGCCCGGGCAAGGGGGTGGGGGAAACCCGCCCCCAGCTTAGACCAGGAACACATGGAGTTCGCTCAGGCCTGGAGGGCAGGACCATGTGAAAAGTCTGTTTTCATGAACCTGTTGCCCAGGCTGCCATTTCCATGGCCAGTTCAGCCACAGAATTTTTTGTGCTCCATCAGTTTCTCCGTTTGATCCACAAGATTCTGGGCCACAGCCACTTTGCAAATCTGGCCCTGCCAGCAGTGTTGGTCTCTCAGGGTGGAGACCCTGGGGCCAAGCTGAGGACCCCATTTGTTGACTTGCAGTGAGAAGGTGCTGTTGAGAAGTTGGGCTGCGAGAACCCACCATCTCTGGACCCTGCGGACTATCCTCTACAGGGGCTGCTGTCCCTGCCAGAAGTACAAGCAACACAATTGCCAGACTTTCCTGCCACCAAGAGGAGGAATCATCATCTAATAATTGGATTGCCGGGGGTAAGGCCTTGGGCCCCCAGGCAGTATCTGGACATACCCCACCTGTACCCACCAGCAGGGACAGAGACAGCAGGAAGGCTATTGGGCTCTCAAGCCCTGGGCTATGTGCCCTCCTGACCCCATGCCTCTGCCTGGGGAAAGGGAGCAGTGAGGACGGAAGTGGAGAGTTGGTGATCCTGGGCTCCCCTGGCGTTCTGTCAAGCTCTGGCTCTCTCTTGTCCACTGTTCCAGATCCCCACCTCTGCAGGGACCCAGGCCTGTTCAGCCAGACCCTGCTCCTCTTGCAACCAACAAGGGAATCAAATTTTCCCCAGGCTGGCTGGGGCCCTACTTGGGTATCTCCACTGTGGGCAGTTTGTCTCCACAGCATGACACCCTGTGAGCCCCATGGGCCCATTACTATTCCCTGCAGCTCTGCCCTGTGAGGCCCCATCCTGGTCTCCAAGGCAAAATGGGGGCCCTTGAACCCACATGCCCCCAGCCAAGACCCTGGAGAGAGTTTGGAAACTCTTCTTAGGAAGTTGTGGGAGACACCTGGGTTTGTTTGCTTTTGTTTTGGGGTTCTTAAATTTAGGGATTCCACCCTTATCTTGTGCAGACACAAATCAGATGTTTGTAATTGCAGATAGATGGAAGTGTTTGGACATCAGAGGAAGGTTCCACTGGCCCCAGCGACCTGGCAGGCAAGACAATGGCACAACCTCCTTTCACTGCATTTAGGGAGAAAATGGCTGGCCTCTCTCTGAAGGAGTGCAGAAAATACACATTATTCAAGCAAGTTAGCATGAGGCAAGCCTAGAGCTTTTACACAGGGCTGGATGTTGAGCAGAGAGCTGAGGATGAGGTTGGCACTCTTCTCAGGAAAATAGCCCAAAGCCCCCAGGATCTAAACCTTGCAGGAAGGAGGCCAGACTTGGCTGGGCTAGAAGGAGCTTTTCTTATATCTCCTTACCCCAGCACCCCTAATTTAAAATACAGATCGCTGAGTGCATCTCAGGTGTTCAGAAGGCCACTCCTGAACTTTTCCTCTTCTGTGAGGGGGTGGGGGACACTGCAGAGGGCATATTGGGTCCCATGGCCCCCTACAGCTCACTGCACGAAACTCTGCTGGGATCTTGCTACATATCCCAAGTACCAGGCCCCCCAGGTCTGAAGTGGGACCATGACTCCCTGGGGTTTTTAGCTGTGAGACTGATCAAACAAGAACTCAGGTGATTTTTATCCTCAGGGAAGTTAATAACACCAGGTCAGCAAGACAGCACTGTCTGCCTAGATTATACCTCTAGAGGAATTGTGACCATCCTCTGAGTGTACCAGCCCCCTCACTCAAGAGTTGACTCTGCAAGGCAGAGAGTGGAAAAGGCCTCAGCTTCTCTAATACCCAAGGATCCCTGAGCAGGGACATCACTGCCTTTGCCCAGGCTTACAGTAGCCAGGCCCCTCTGGACTGCAGTCTACTCATTCAAGAAAGTAGGAGTGTTGGGTGGTGTGCAGATAGTGCACTAAAGTGCCCCCCACCCTTTCCTACTGGTCTTCACATCTTGTGAAATCCCCAGCCCCTGGGTGTTCCTCTTCTTGGTTGTGAGGAAGGATCCATTAAGTATCCATTAAGTATGTTAACTGTGGGTTTTTTGTAGTTGCCCTTTATCAGGTAAATTTCCCTTATATTCTTAGGATTTTTTTGATTTTTTTCAAAAGCTTTTTCTGTGTTTACCGAGGTTGATGCAGGATTTTTGTTGTTGTTGTTGCTGCTTTGCCAGCTGGAAGCTTTAGTCAGCAGGACCTCTGTTCATTTGTTCCCATCACCCCACTCTGGCCCATGGCTCCCAGGCTGGCCTGGCCCCACCAAAACTCCCATCGCATGGTCCACCTGGCATCAGGGGAGTAAAGGAGGGCTACAATGTTACAGCTCCTTTTGCACCTGCTGTTCAGCGGGCCCCAGGTTCTTGTCACGCGTCCAAGAAGAATGAGGTTATGCAGACAACCAAAGAGTGAGCAGGGCGGAGAATTTTATTGAGTGACAAAACAGCTCTCAGCAGAGAGGGGGACACGAGTTGGGTGCACTACCCTTACCCAACTCAGGTAGTCCTCCCGCTGCCTGAAGGTGGGCAGTCCCCACAAGTGTGGCTGAGTCCGGGGCCTTTTTTTTTTTTTTTTTTTTGATGGAGTCTCACTCTGTCGCCCAGGCTGGAGTGCAGTGGTATGATCTCGGCTCACTGCAAGCTCCGCCTCGCAGGTTCATGCCATTCTCCTGCCTCAGCCTCCCCAGCAGCTGGGACTACAGGTGCATGCTGCCACACCTGGCTAACTTTTGTGTTTTTAGTAGAGATGGGGTTTCACCATGTTAGCCAGGATGGTCTCAATCTCCTGACCTTGTGATCTGCCCGCCTTGGCCTCCCAAAGTGCTGGGATTACAGGCATGAGCCACCACGCCCGGCCGAGTCTGGGGCTTTTATGGGCTCAGAATGGGGGAGTGCGTGGTGATTGGTTTGTGAGTATGCAAAAAAGGCTAAAACAAAGGCACCACTCAAAGATGGAAACAACAATGTAAAAAAACAATTAGGGAAGGGTAGGTATATGTAAAATAGGTGAAGGGTGGGGGTCAATCAGAGGAAAGCATGCCAAATGGGAAGAGAGGTTCTCAATCCAGTCCATGGATTTATCTGAGATTTGGAGCTTGGCATTCAGGTTTTTTTTTTCTTTTCTGTAGCAATTTTTAAATTTTATCTTATTTGCATAGGTTATTGGGAAACAGGTGGTGTTTGGTTACACTAGTAAGTTCTTTAGTGGTGATTTGCGAGATTTTGGTGTACCCGTCACCCAAGCAATATACACTGCACCCTATTTATAGTCTTTTATCCCTCATTCTCTTTCCACCCTTTCCCCCTGAGTCCTTGTATTAGTCCATTTTCACATTTCTGATAAAGACATACCTGAGACTGGGCAACATACAAAGGAAAGAGGTTTAATGGAGAATTCACAGTTCCATGTGGCTGGGGAAGCCTCACAATCATGGCAGAAGGCAAGAAGGAGCAAGTCACATCTTACATGGATGGCAGCAGGCAACGACAGAGTGAGAGCTTGTGCAGGAAAACTCTCCCTTATACTAACCATCAGATTTTGTGAGACTTACTATTATGAGAACAACACAGGAAAGACCTGCCCCCGTGGTGCAGTTACCTCCCACCAAGTCCCTCCCACAACACATGGGAATACAAGATGAGATTTGGGTGGGGACACAGGCAGACCACATCATTCCACCCCTGGCCCCTCCCAAATCTCATGTCCTCACATTTCAAAAACAATCTGGCCTTCCCAACAGTCCCCCAAAGTCTTATTTCAGCATTAACTCAAAAGCCCACAGTCCAAAGTCTCATCCGAGACAAGGCAAGTCCCTTACGCCTATAAGCCTGCAAAATCAAAAGCAAGTTAGTTACTTCCTAGATACAGTAGGGGTACAGGCATTGGGTAAATACAGCTATTCTAAATAGGAGACATTGGCCAAAACACCAGGGCTACAGACCCCTTGCAAATCTGAAATCCAGTGGGGCAGTCAAATCTTTGACTCCATGTCTCACATCCAGATCACACTGATTCAAGAGGTGAGTTCCCATGGTCTTGGACAGCTCAGCCTCTGTGGCTTTGCAGGGTACAGCCTCCCTCCTGGCTGCTTTCATGGGATGACATTGAGTGTCTGCAGCTTTTCCAGGCCCACAGTGCAAGCTGTGTATGGATCTACCATTCTGGAGTCTGGAGGATGGTGACCCTCTTCTCACAGCTCCACTGGGCAGTGCTCCAGTAGGAACTCTGTGTGGGGGCTCCAACCCCACATTTCCCTTCTGCACTGCCCCAGCAGAGATTCTCTGTGAGGGCCCTGCCCCTGCAGCAGACTTTTGCCTGGGCATCCAGGCATTTCCATACATCTTCTGTAATCTAGGTGGAGGTTTCCAAACTTTAATTCTTGACTTCTGTGCACCTACAGGCTCAACACCACATGGAAGCTGCCAAGGCTTGGGGCCGCCACCCTTGGGTAACAGCTGGAGTGGCTGGGATGCAGGGAACCAAGTCCCTAGACTGCACACAACACAGGGACCCTGGGCCTGGCCCATGAAACTGTTTTCTCCCAGGCCTCCAGGACTGTGATAGGAGGGGCTGCTGTGAAGACCTCTAACATGCCCTGGAGACATTTTCCCCATTGTCTAGAGGATTAACATTCAGCTCCTTGTTATTTATGCAAATTTCTGCAGGCGGCTTCAATTTCTCCTCAGAAAATGGGTTTTGCTTTTCTATCACATGTCAGGCTGCAAATTTTTTGAAATTTTATGCTCTGTTTCCCTTATCAAACTGAGTGCCGTTAACAGCACCCAAGTCACCTCTTAAATGCTTTGCTGCTTAGAAATTTCTTCCGCCAGATACCCTAAATCATCTCTCTCAAGCTCCAAGTTCCACATATCTCTAGAACAGGGGGAAAATGCCACCAGTCTCTTTGCTAAAACATAAGAGTCAACTTTGCTCCAGTTCCCAACAAGTTCCTCATCTCCATCTGAGACCACCTCAGCCTGGACCTTATTGTCCATATTGCTATCAGGCTTTTGGTCAAAGCCATTCAACAAATCTCCAGGAAGTTCCAAACTTTCCCACAATTTTCTGTCTCTTCTGAGCCCTCCAAACTGTTCCAACCTCAGCCTGTTACCCAGTTCCAAAGTTGCTTCCACATTTTTGGGTATCTTTTAAGTGGCACCCCACTCTACTGAATACCAATCTACTTTATTAGTCCATTTTTACACTGCTGATAAAGACATACCCAAGACTGGGCAAAGGAAAGACTGGGCAAAGGAAAGACTTTACAAAGGAAAGAGGTTTAATGGAGAACAGTTTTACATGGCTGGGGAAGCTTCACAATCATGGTGGAAGGCAAGGAAGAGCAAGTCACATCTTACGTGGATGGCAGCAGGCAAACAGAGAATGAAAGCTTGTGCAGGAAAACTGCCCCCATATAATAACAATCAAATCTCATGACATATACTATCATGAGAACAGTACAGGAAAGACCTGCCCCGTGATTCAGTTACCTCCCACGGGGTCCCTCCCACAACATATGGGAATTCAAGATGAGATTTGGGTGGGGACACAGCCAAATCATATCAGTCTCCAAAGTCCATTATATTATTCTTAACGCCTTTGCATCCTCATAGCTTAGCCCCCATTTATGAGTGAGAACATACAATGTTTGGCTTTCCATTCCTGAGTTACTTCACTTAGAATAATAGTCTACAATCTCATCCAGGTTGCTGCGAATGCCATTAATTCACTCCTTTTTTGTGACTATACAGTATTCATATATAAATATCACAATTTCTTTATCCACTCGTTGTTTGACGGGCATTTGGGTTGCTTCAGTATTTTTTTCAGTTGCAAATTGTGCTGCTATAAACATGCATATGCAAGTATCTTTTTCATAAAATCACTTTTCCTCTGGGTAGATACCCAGTAGTGGGATTGCTGGATCAATTGCTGGTAGTTGTACTTTTAGTTCTTTAAGGAATCGCCACACTGTTTTCCATAGTGATTGTACTAGTTTACATTCCCACCAGCAATGTAGAAGTATTCCCTGTTCACCACATCCACGTCAACATCTACTATTTTTTGATTATGGCCATTCTTGCAGGAGTAAGGTGGTATCACATTGTGGTTTTGATTTGCATTTCCCTGATCATTAGTGATGTTGAGCATTTTTTCATATATTTGTTGGCCATTTGTATGTCTTCTTTTGAGAATTGTCCTTAGCCCACTTTTTGATGGGATTTTTTTTTCTTGTTGATTTGTTTGAGTTCATTTTAGATTCTGGATATTAGTCCTTTGTCAGATGTATAGGTTGTGGAGATTTTTTTCCCACTCCATGGGCTGTTTACACTGCTATTCTTTTGCCATACAAAAGCTCTTTAGTTTAATTAAGTCCCAGCAATTTATATTTGTTTTTAGTGCATTTGCTCTTGGTCATGAAGTCCTCGCCTAAGCCAGTGTCTAGAAGGGTTTTTCCAATGTTACCTTCTAGAATTTTTATAGTTTCAGGTCTTAGATTTAAGTCCTTAATCAATCTTCAGTTGATTTTTGTAAAAAGTGAAAGATGAGGATCCAGTTTCATTCTCCTGCATGTGGCTAGCCAATTACCCCACACCATTTATTGAAAAGGGTGTCCTTTCTCCACTTTATGTTTTTGTTTGCTTTGTTGAAGATCAGTTGGCTGTAAGCATTTGGGTTATTTCTGGGTTCTCTGTTCTGTTCCATTGGTCTATGTGCTTCTTTTTATGCCAGTGCCATTCTGTTTTGGTGACTATGGCCTTATAGTGTAGTTTGAAATCAGGTAATGTGATGCTTTCAGATTTGTTCTTTTTGCTTACTCTGGCTTTGGCTATGCAGGCTTTTTTTTTTGTTCCATGTGAATTTTAGAATTGTTTTTTCTAATTCTGTTAAGAATCATGGTGGTATTTTGATGGGAATTGTGTTGAATTTGTAGATTGCTTTTAGCAGTATTGTCATTTTCACAATATGTATTCGACCCATCCATGAGCATGGGATGTGTTTCCAATTTGTTTGTGTCATCTATTATTTCTTTCAGCAGTGTTTTATAGTTTTCCTTGTAGAGGTCTTTCACCTCCTTGTTTAGGTATATTCCTAAATTTTTTCTTCAGCTATTGTAAAAGGGGTTGAGTTCTTGATGTGATTCTCAGCTTGGTCGCTGTTGGTGTATAGAAGAGCTGCTGATTTGTGTACATACATTTTGTATCTGGAAATATTGCTGAATTCTTTCATTAGTTCTAGGAGCTTTCTGGAGGAGTCTTTAGAGTTTTCTGGGTAAATGATCCTATCATCAACAAAAAGCAACAGTTTGACTTCCTCTTTATTGATTTGGATGCCCTTTATTCCTTTCTGTTGTCTGATTGCTCTGGCTAGGACTTCCAGTACTATGTTGAAGAGGAGTGGTGAGAGTGGGCATCCTTGTCTTGTTCCAGTTCTCAGAGGGGATGCTTTCAACTTTTCCCCATTCAGTATTATGTTGGCTGTGGGTTTTTCATAGATGGCTTTTATTATATTGAGGTATGTCCCTTGTATGCCAATTTTCCTGAGAGTTTTAATCATAAAGCGATGCTGGATTTTGTCGAATGCTTTTTCTGCATCTGTTGAGATGATCATGTGATTTTTGTTTTTAATTGTTTATGTGGTGTATCACATCTACTGACTTGTGTATGTTAAACTATCTCTGCATCCCTGGTATGAAACCCATTTGATCATGGTGGATTATCTTTTTGATATGTTCTTGGATTCAGTTAGTGAGTATTTTGTTAAGGATTTTAGCATCTTTGTTCATCAGGGATATTGGTCTGTAGTTTTCTTTTTTGATTTTGTCCTTTCCTGGTTTTGGTATTAGGGTGATACTGGCTTCATTGAATGATTTAGGGAGGGTTCTCTCTTTATCTTGTGGAATAGTTTCAATAGGATTGATACCAATTCTTCTTTGAATGTCTGGTAGAATTCTGCTGTGAATCCATTTGGTCCTGGACATTTTTTCTTGGTAACTTTTAAATTACCGTTTCAGTCTCACTGCTTGTTATTGGTCTATTCAGGATATCTAATTCTTCCTGATTAAAGCTAGGAGGGTTATATCTTTCCAGGAATTTATCCATCTCTTCTACGTTTTCTAGTTTATGCATGTAAAGGTGTTCATAGTAGCCTTGAATAATCTTTTGTATTCCTGTGGTGTCAGTTGTAATATCTCCCATTTTGTTTCTTATTGAGCTTATTTGGATTTTCTCTCTTCTTCTCTTGGTTAATCTTGCTAATGGTCTATCAATTTTATTTATCTTTTCAAAGAACCAGCTTTTTGTTTCATTTATCTTTTGTATTGTTTTTGTTTGTTTGTTTCAATTTCATTTAGTTCTGCTCTGATCTTAGTTATTTCCTTTCTTCTGCTGGGTTTGGGTTTGGTTTGTTCTTGTTTCTCTAGTTCCTTGAGGTGAGACCTCAGATTGTCTGTTTGTGCTCTTTCAGAGTTTTTGATATAGGTGTTTAGGGCTATGAACTTTCCTCTTAGCATCACCTTTGCTGTGTCCCAGAGGTTTTGATAGGTTGTGTCACTATTGTCATTCAGTTGAAGAATTTTTTAAATTTCTATCTTGATTTCATTTTTGAACCAATGATCATTCAGGAGCAAATTATTTAATTCCATGTATTTGCATGGTTTTAAAGGTTCCTTTTGGAATTGATTTCCATTTTTATTCCACTGTGGTCTGAGAGAGTGCTTGATATAATTTCAATTTTCTTAAATTTATTGAGGCTCATTTTGTGACCTATCATACGGTCTATCTTGGAGAAAGTTCCATGTGCTGAATAGAATGTATATTTTGTGGTTGCTGGATGAAATGTTCTGTATATATCTGTTAAGTCCATTTGTTCCAGGGTATAGCTTAAATCCATTGTTTCTTTGTAGACTTTCTGTCTTGATGACCTGTTCAGTGCTGTCAGTGGGGTATTAAAGTCCCCCACTATTATTATTTTCTTTTTTTTGAGATGGAGTCTCGCTGTGTCGCCCAGGCTGGAGTGCAGTGGTGCAATCTCGGCTCACTGCAAGCTCCGCCTCCCAGGTTCACGCCATTCTCCTGCCTCAGCCTCCCGAGTAGCTGGGACTATAGGCGCCCACCACCGTGCCTGGTTAATTTTTTTGTATTTTTAGTAGAGATGGGGTTTCACTGTGGTCTCGATCTCCTGACCTCGTGATCCGCCCGCCTCAGCCTCCCAAAGTGCTGGGATTACAGGCATGAGCCACCACGCCTGGCCTGTCCCCCACTATTATTGTGTTGCTGTCTATCTCATTTCTTAGGTCTATTAGTAATTGCTTTATAAATTTGGGAGCTCCAGTGTTAGGTGCATATATGTTTAGGATTGTGATATTTTCCTGTTGGGCAAGGCCTTTTATCATTATATAATGTCCGTCTTTGTCTTTTTAAACTGCTGTTGCTTTAAAGTTTGTTTTGTCTGTTATATGAATAGCTACTCCTGCTTACTTTTGGTGTCCATTTGCATGAAATGTCTTTTCCACCCGTTTACCTTAAGTTTGTGCAAGTTCTTTTAAGTGAAGCATTTAGGCCATATACATTCGATGTTAGTATTGAGATGTGAGGCACCATTCCATTCATTATGCTATATGTTGTCTATATACCTTGGCTTTTTGTTTTTGTTTTTTAAATTATATTTTTGTTTTATAGGTCCTGTGAGATTCATGCTTTAAAGACTTTCTGTTTTGATATGTTTCCAGGATTTGGTTCAAGATTTAGAGTTCCTTTTAGCAGCTCTTGTAGTGGTGGCTTGGTACAGGCAAATACTCCCAGCATTTGTCTGAAAAAGACTGTGTCTTTCTTTCATATATGAAGTTTAGTTTTGCTGAATACAGAATTCTTGGCTGATAATTGTTTTGTTTGAGGAGACTGAAGATAGTGCCCAATCCCTTCTAGCTTGTAGGGTTTCTGCTGAGAAATCTGCTATTAATATAATAGGTTTTCCTTTATAGGTTACCTGGTGCTTTTGTCTCACAACTCTTAAGATTCTTTCCTTTGCCTTAACTTTAGATAACCTGATTACATTGTGCTTAGGTGATGATATTTTTGTGATTAATTTCCCAGGTGTTCTTTGTGCTTCTCGTATTTGGATGTCTAGGTCTCTAGCAAGGCTGGAGATGTTTTCCTTGATTATTCCCCCAAATATGTTTTCCAAACTTTTAGATTTCTCTTCTTTCTCAGGAACACTGATTATTCTTAGGTTTGGTCTTTTAACATAATCCCAGACTTCTTGGAGGTTTTGTTCATATTTTCTTATTATTTTTTCTTTGTCTTTGTTGGATTGGGTTAATTCAAAGGCCTTGTCTTTGAGCTCTGAATTTCTTTCTTCTACTTGTTTAATTCTATTGCTGAGACTTTCCAGAGCATTTTGCATTTCTATAAATGTGTCCATTGCTTCCTGTAGCTTTTATTATTTATGCTATCTATTTCCTTGAATATTTCTCCCTTCACTTCTTATATCAGTTTTTGGATTTCCTTAGATTGGGCTTTCCCTTTCTCTGGTACCTCCCTGATTAGCTTTATAACAAACCTCCTGAATTCTTTTTTGGGTAAATCAGGGATTTCTTCTTGGTTTGGGCCCATTGCTGGTGAGCTAGTGTGATTTTGGGGGGTGTTAAAGAACCTTGTTTTGTCATATTACCAGAGTTGGTTTTCTGGTTCCTTCTCACTTGGGTAGCCTCTCTCAGAGGGAAGGTCTAGAGCTGAAGGCTGTTGTTCAGATTCTTTTGTCCCATGGGGTATTCCCTTGATGTAGTACTCTCCCCCTTTTCCTAATGATGTGGTTTCCTGAGAACCAAGGTATAGTGATTGTTATCTGTTTTCTGGATCTACCCACCCAGCAAGTCAACCAGGCTCCGGGCTGATACTGGGGATTGTCTGCACAGAGTCCTGTGATGTGAACTGTCTGTGGGTCTCTCAGCTATGTATATCAGAATCTGTTCCAGTGGAGGTGGCACCAGTGAGGGGTGAAATGGACTCTGTAAGGGTTCTCAGCTTTAGCGGTTTAATGCACTATTTTGTGCTGGTTGGCCTCCTGCCAAGAGTTGGCACTTTCCAGAGAGCATCAGCTGTGGTAGTATGGGGAGGAACAGGCAGTGGGTGGGGCCCTAGAACTCCCAAGAGTATATGCCCTTTGTCTTCAGTTACCAGGGTGGGTAGGGAAGGACTATTGGGTGGGGGCAGGGCTAGGCATATCTGAGCTCAGACTCTCCTTGGGCGGGTCTTGCTGCGGCTGAGTATTTAGGTTCTCTCCTGGGTCCTGCAGGAGCAATCGCTTCCTTCAAGGGGTCTGTGGGTCCTCTCAGGTTTCTTGATTTGTTCCTTCAGTTGTTCTGGAGGAAAAATTCATGATGCAAGTCTCCACATGCTGCTCTGTCCGAGTCAGAGCTGCAATCTAGTCCTACCTCCCATCCACCATGATCCCTCTCAATCCAACATTCAGGCTTTAACCTGTCTTTGGTTTGAAGGTCGCGTTACACCAGGGACCTGCCTCTACCTGCCTACTGCTGCTATAATCATGTGGGCTTATTTTATTCTATTGATATGGCATATGATATTAATTTTCAAATATTAAACCAATCTTGGATTCCTGGAATAAATTCCACTTGGTCTTAGTGTCCAATTCTTTTTATATGTTGCTGGATTTCATTTTAGTATTTTGTTGGATTTGTCTGTTCGTATTCATAAGAGATACTGGTCTGTAGTTTTCTTGTGATGTTTGGTTTTGGTATCAGATAATACTGGCTTCATAAACTGAGTGTTCCCTCTTCAATTTTTAAGAATATTTTGTGAGGCTGGGCGCAGTGGCTCATGCCTGTAATCCCAGCACTTTGGGAGGCTGAGGCAGGTGGATCACGAGGTCAGGAGATCGAGACCATCCTGGCTAACATGGTGAAACCCCCTCTCTACTAAAAATACAAAAAATTAGCTGGGCATGGTGGTGCATGCCTGTAGTCCCAGCTACTCAGGAGGCTGAGGCAGGAGAATGGCATGAACCCAGGAGGTGGAGCTTGCAGTGAGCCAAGATTGCGCCACTACACTCCATCCTGGGTGACAGAGCGAGACTCTATCTCAAGAAAAGAAAAGAAAAAAAAAAATATATATATATATATATATAGTGAAGATTTGATAGTAATTTTTCTTCAAATATTTTTCAAATATTTAGTAAAATTTAGTGGTGAAGCCATCTGGGTGGACATGGTGTTTTACTGCTTATTCAATATTTTTGCTTGTTATAAGTCTGTTTAGATTGCCTGATCTTAAGTGGGGTTTGGTAGTTTGTGTCTTTCTAGGAATGTATCCATTTCATCTAAGTTACCTAATGTATTGGCATGTGATTGTTCATACTGCTTCTTTATAATCCTTTGTTATTTCTGTAAGATCTGTAGTAATGTCCTTTTTTATTTCTGATTCTAGTAATTTGAGTTTTCTCTTTTTTCTTAGCCTAGCTACAGTTTTGTCAATTTTTAACAATCTTTTCAGTTTTTGTTTTTATTGTTTTTCTCTTGTGCTTTTCAATATCTGTTTCATTAACTTCCATTCTAATATTTATCTTTTCTTCTGCTTTCTTTAGGTTTAGTTTACTCTTCTTTTTCCAGGATAAAACTAGGTTAATGATTTGAAATTTTTCTTCTTTCTTATTATACACATGTGCAGCTAGACATTTAACACTGCTTCAGCTTCATTCCATAAATTCTGATGTGTTGTGTCTTCATTTTCATTTATGTCAGGGTATTTTTTTATTTCCCTTTTGCTTTCCTCTGATCCATTGGTTATGTAGTAGTGTGCTGCTCAATTTCCATATGTTTGGGAGTTTTCCAAATTTTTTCCTGTTGATTTCTGTCTTATTCCAATTTGTCCTGCTATAACAAAATACTTAAGACTGGGTATTTAATAATGAACAGAAATTTATTTAGCACAGTTCGGGAGGCTGGGAAATCGAAGAATGAGGGGGCAGCATCTGGCAGGACACTTGTGCTGTATCATCCCATGGTGGGAGGTGGAAAGGCACGAGACAGCAAGAGGAGGCCAGACCTGCCCTTTTATAACAGTACTCCTCCTGTGATAATGAACACATTTCTGTGATAAGAGCATTAACCCATTAATGAGCACATAACCCTCATGACCTAAACACCTCTTAAAGTTCCCACCTCCTGATACCTTCAAAATGGGAATTAACTTTTAGTATGAGTTTTGGAGTGAACAAAAATTCAAACTATATCAATTCCTAATTTCATTCTATTGTGTAGGAGAACATAATTTATGTATTATATCCTTTTACATTTAGAGAGGTTTGCTTTATAGCCTAGCATATGGTGGTGTGTTCTAGAGAATGTTCTATGTGCAATTGAGAAGAATGTGTATTTTCTTGTTGTGTGGAGTGTTTTATAGATGTTTGTTAGGTCTAGTTGTTTATAGTGTTAAATCTGTTATTTCCTAGTTGATTTTCTGCTTGGTTATTCATTATAGAAAGTGAGACATTGAAGTCTCCAACTCTTTTTTCTGTCAGTTCTGCTTTGTGTATTTTAGTGTTTTGTTGTTGGGTGCATACATATTTGTAATTGTTAGCTTTTCCTGATAGACTGACCCTTTTATAGTTATAAAATGTCTCTAGGAATTTTTTGTTATAAGCCTATTTTGTACGAGATTAGTATAGCCACTCCAGCTTTCTTGTGGCTGCTGTTTGAATGATGTACCTTTTCTCATCCTTTCACTGTCAGTCTATTTGTATCTTTGAATAAAAGGTATATCTCCTGTGCACAGCATATAGTTGGGTCTTATTTTTTGTTTTTGTTTGTTTGCTTGTTTTTACAGGCTTTCTGACAATCTCTGCCTTTTTAATAAATTGTTTAATTCATTCATGTTAAGGAAAAATGCATTTCTATTCTTACAATTATATAATTATCTTTACCTTTACTGGTTCTCTTTGCTTTTTCTGTGGATCCAAGTTACGATTTGGCATATTCACTTGGTTGTTAAAAAAATTACCAGCAAAGTGGAAAGATAGCCTACTAGAAGCAGCTGCCATTGGTGGCTCCCACTGAGAAGAATGAAAATGGTGAGTGAATCTTGCACCTTCAGCTGAGGTACCCAGGTTCTCTCATTGAGACTGACTAGGTGGTTGGCACAACCCATGGAGAGCCAGGAAAAGCAGGGTGGAGCGATGGACCACTCAGAAGCACCATGGGGCAAGGGGAGCTTCCATCCCCAGCCAAGGGAGGCAGTGACTGATCGTGCTACCTGCCTGGAAAACCATGCTTTTCCCACAGATCTGTGCAACTCACAGATCAGGAAATCCCCTCATGAGCCCAAACCACCAGAGCCTTGGGTCCCAAGTACAGAGCTGTCCGGACTCTCAGGTTGCAGCTAGTGGCAGCTGGCTAGAGACTGCCTAAGACAACCGAGTACCTAGGGGGAGGGGTGGCCACCATCACTGCAGCTCCAGTCTGCTGTTTTCCTCTGCTGTTGTGGGGAAGACTGGGTAGTTTGAACCAGGAGGAATTTCCCACAGCACAGTGGCTGTGGCAGATCATGGCTAGACTGCTGCTTTAGGTGGGACCCAGATCCATTCCCCGTCACTGGGCAGGGCCTCCCTGTGGGAATTTCAGCAACCCCAGCCAGAGGTTTACAAACAGAACTCTGATCTCCCTGGAATGGAGTCCCTAGGGGGATGGGCAGCTGTGATCTCCACAACTCAGTAGACTTAATCTTTCCTGCCTGCTGGTTCTGAAGAGGCTGGGCAGTCTGGACAAAGAGGAGTCCCTCCAGTGCAGTGCACCCACTCCACCAAGGGGCAGCCAGACTGCTTCTTTAAGCAGGTCTCGGATCCCAAGCCTCCTGACTGGGTGAGATCGCCCAACATGGGTTGTCAGGCATCTTATACGGGAGCGTTCCCACCAGCATCAGGTTGGTGTCCCTCTGGGTTGAGCTCCCAGAGGAAGGGTCAGGCAGCCATCTTTGGTGTTCTACAGCCTCCACTGGTGACACTTCCAGGTGCAGGAGGGATCCAGGTGAACAGGGTCTGGAGTGGACCCCTAGCAAACTGCAGCAACCCTACAGAAGAGAGGCCTAGCTGTTAAAGAAAGCAACAACAACATCAACAAAAAAAGACTCCACAAAACCCCATCCAAAGGTCAGCAGCCTCAAAGATCAAAGGTAGATAAGCTCACAAAGATGAGAAAAAATCAGTGCAAAAACGCTGAAACTCAAAAAGCTAGAGTGCCTCTTCTCCTTCAAATGATTGAAACACCTCTCCAGCAAGGGCACAGAACTGGACAGAGGCTGAGATGGATGAACTGACAGAAGTAGGCTTCAGAATGTGGGTAGTAGTGAACTTCACTGAGCTAAAGGAGTTACGTTCTAACCCAGTGCAAAGGAGCTAAGAACCATGATAAAACATTACAAGAGCTGTTAACCACAATAACCAGTTTACAGAGGAACATAAATGATCTGATGGAGCTGAAAAACACAACTTGAGAACTTCACAATGCAACCACAAATATCAATAGCCAAATAGACCAAGTGGAACAAAGAATCTCAGAGCTTGGAGACCATCTTGCTTACATAAGACAGGCAGACAAGATTAAAGAAAAAAGAATGAAAAGGAATGAACAAAACTTCTGAGATCTATGAGATTATGTAAAAAGACTGAACCTACAACTGACTGGGGTACCTGGAAGAGATGGGGAGAATGGCACCAAGTTGGAAAGCATACTTCAGTATATCATCCAGGAGAACTTCCCCAAACCAGCAAGACAGGCCAACATTCAAATTCAGGAAATCCAGAGAACCCCAGTAAAATACTCCATGAGAAGATCAGCCCCAAGACACATAATCGTCAGATTCCTCAAGGTCAAAATGAAGGAAAAAATGTCAAGGGCAGCCAGAGAGAAAGGCCAGGACACCTACAAAGGGAAGTCCATCAGACTAACTACAGAATTCTCAGTGGAAACCCTACAAACCAGAAGAGATTGGAGGCCATATTCAACATTCTTAAAGAAAAGAATTTCCAACACAGAATTTCATATATGGTCAAATTAAGATTCATAAATGAAGGAGAAATAAAATCCTTTTCAGACAAGCAAATGCTGAGGAATTCATCACTACCAGGCCTGCCTTGCAGGAGCTCCTGAAGATAGCACGAAATATGGAAAGGAAAAACTATTACCAGCCTCTACAAAAAGACACTGAAGTACGCAGACCAGTGACACTGTGAAGCAACTACATTAACAAGTCTGCAAAATAACCAGCTAGCATTATGATGACAGGATCAAATTCACACATAACAATATTAACCTTAAATGTAAATGGACTAAATGTCCCAATTAAAAGACACAGAATGGCAAGCTGGATAAACAGTTAAGACCCATCAGTGTGCTGTATTCAAGAAACCCCTCTCACATGCAAAGACACATGAGGCTCAAAATAAAGAAGTGGAGGAAAATTTACCAAGCAAATGGAAAACAGAAAAAAGCAGGGGTTGCAATACTAGTTTCTGACAAAAAAAATCTTCAACCAACAAAGATTAAAAAAAAGAAGGGCATTACATAATGGTAAAGGGTTCAATTCAACAAGAAGAGCTAACTGTCCTAAATATATATGCAGACAATACAGGAGCACCCAGATTTATAAAACACGTTTTTAGAGACCTACAAAGAGACTTAGACTGTCACACAATAATAGCGGGAGACTTTAACACCCCACTGTCCAATATTAGACAGATCATCAAGACAGAAAATAAATAAAGATATTCAGAACTTGAACTCAGCTCTGGATTAAGTAGACCTAATGGATATCTACAGAACTTTCCACTCAAAAACAACAGAATATACATTTTTCTTGGCACCACATGGCACTTACTCTAAAATTGATCACATAATTGGAAGTAAAACACTCCTCAGCAAATTCAAAAGAATTGAAATTATAACAGTCTTTCAGACCACAGCACAATCAAAATGGAACTCAAGATTAAGAAACTCACTCAAAACCACACAACTACTTGGAAACTGAACAACCTGCTCCTGAATGACTCCTGGGTAAACAATAAAATTAAGGCACAAATCAAGAACTTATTTGAAACTAATGAGAACAAAGAGACAATATACCAGAATCTCTGGGATGCAGCTAAAGCAAAATTAAGAGGAAAATTTATAGCACTAAAATGCCCACTTCAAAAAGCTAGGAGGAGCTCAAATTGATATCCTAACATCACAACTAAAAGAACTAGAGAACCAAGAGCAAACAAACCCCAAAGCTAGCAGAAGACAAGAAATAACCAAGATCAGAGCAGAACTGAAGGAAATAGGGACATGAAAAACCCTTCAAAAAAAATCAACGAATCCAGGAGCTGGCTTTTTGAAAAAAATTAATAAAATAGATAAGACTGCTAGCTAGACAAAGAAAAGTGAGAAGAATCAAATGGACACAATGAAAATGATAAAGAGAATATCACCATTGACCCCACGGAAATACAAACAACCATCAGAGAATACTATAAACATCTCTATGCACATGAACTAGAAAATGTAGAAGAAACTGATGAATTCCTGGATACATAGACCCTCCTAAGACTGAACCACGAAGAAATTGAATCTCTGAATAAACTAATAATGAGTTCTGAAATTGAGGCAGTAAGAAATAGCCTACCAACCAAAAAAAGCCCATGACCAGAAGGATTTACAGCTGAATTCTACCAGAGGTACAAAGAGGAGCTGGTACCATTTCTTCTGAAACTATTCCAAACAATAGAAAAGGAGGGACTCCTCCCTAACTCATTTTATGAGACAAGCATCATCCTGATACCAAAACCTGGCAGAGATAAAACAAAAAAACAAAACTTCAGACCAATATGACTGATGAACGTTCATGCAAAAATTCTCAATAAAATACTGGCAAACCAAATCCAGCAGCACATCAAAAAGCTTATCCCACCATGATCAAGGTGGCCTCATCCCTAGGATGCAAGGCTGGTTCAACATATGCAAATCAATAAACATAATTCATCACATAAATGGAACAAAAGACAAAAACCACATGATTATATCAATAGACACAGAAAAGGCCTTCAATAGAATTCAACATCCCTTCATGTTAATACTTTCAATAAACTGGATATTGAAGGAATATACCTCAAAATAATAAAAGCCATTTATGACAGATCCACAGCCAATTTCATACTGAATGGGCAAAAGCTGGAAGCATTCCCCTTGAAAACCGGCACAAGACAAGGATGCCCCCTCTCACCACTCCTATTCAACATAATATTGGAAGTTCTGGCAAAGGAATCAGGCAAGAGAAAGAAATAATGGATATTCAAATAGGAAGAGAGGAAGTCAAACTGTCTCTGTTTACAGATGACATGATCCTATATCCAGAAAACCCCATTGTGTCAGTCCAAAAGGTTTTTTGTTGTTGTTGTTGTTGTTGTTTTTGTTTGTTTGTTTGTTTTTTGAGACAGAGTCTTGCTCTGTTGCCAGGCTGGAGTGCAGTGGCACAATCTCGGCTCACTGCAACCACCGCCTCCCCGGTTCAAGCAATTATCCTCCCTCAGCCTCCTGAGTAGCTGGGACTACAGGCACGCACCACCATGCCTGGCTAATTTTTGTATTTTTAGTAGAGACAGGATTTCACCATGTTGGCCAGGATGGTCTTGATCTCTTCACCTCGTGATCCGCCCACCTCAGCCTCCTAAAGTGCTGGGATTACAGGTGTGAGCCACAACACCCAGCCTCCAAAAGCTTCTTAAACTGATAAGCAACTTCAGCAAAGTCTCAGGATACAAAATCAATGTGCAAAAGTGACAAGCATTTCTATACACCAACAGACAAGGCAGAGTGCCAAATCATAAGTGAACTTCCATTTACAATGGCTACAAAGAGAATAAAATACCTAGGAATACAGTTAACAAGGGAAGTGAAGGACCTCTTCGAGGAGAGCTACAAACCACTGCTCAAGGAAATCAGAGAAGACACAAACAAATGGAAAAACATTCCGTGCTCATGGATAGGAAGAATCATTATCGTGAAAATGGCCATACTCCCCAAAGTAATTTATAGATTCAATGCTATTGCCATTAGACTACCATTGACATTCTTCACATAATTAGAAAAAAAGCTATTTTAAAATTGATATGGTACCAAAAAAAGCCCATATAGCCAAGACAATCCTAAGCAAAAAGAACAAAGTTGGAGGCATCATGCTACTGGACTTCAAGCTATACAACAAGGCTACAGTAACTAAAACAGCATGGTACTGGTACAAAAACAGACACATAGACCGGTGGAACAGGATAGAGAACCCAGAAGTAAGATCGCCCATCTACAACCATCTGATCTTTGACAAACATGACAAAAACAAGCAATGGGGAAAGGATTCCGTATTTAAAGAATGGTGCTGGGAGAACTGGCTATCCATATGCAGAAAATTAAAACTGGACCCCTTCCTTACACCTTATACAAAAATTAACTCAAGATGGATTAAAGACTTAAATGTAGAACCCCAAACTATAAAAACCCTAGAAGAAAATCTAGGCAATACCATTCAGGACATAGGCATGGACAGAGATTTAATGATGAAAACATCAAAAACAATTGGGACAAAAGCAAAAGGAAATTGACAAATAGGATCTAATTAAACTGAAGAGCCTCTGCATAGCAAAAGAAACTATCATCAGAGCGAACAGACCACCTACAGAATGGGAGAAAATTTTTGCAATCTATTCATCTGACAAAGGCCCAATATCTAGAATCTACAAGGAACTTAAAACAAATGTACAAGAAAAAACCAACCTCATTAAAAAGTGGGCAAAGGACATGAACAAACACCTGTCAAAAGAAGACATTCATGCTGCCAACAAATATATGAAAAAAAGCTCAATATTGCTGATCATTAGAGAAATGCAAGTCAAAACCACAAATGAGATACTACTGTCTCACACCAGTCAGAATGGCAACTATTAAAACGTCAAAAAACAACAGATGCTGGTGAGACTGCAGAGAAATAGGAATGCATTTACAGTGTTTATGGGAATGCAAATTAGTCCAATCATTGTGGAAGACAGTGTGGCAATTTCTCAAAGACCTAGACCCAGAAATACCATTTGACCCAGCAATCTCATTACTGGGTATATACCCAGCGGAATATAAATTATTCTATTACAAAAATGTATGCACGTGTATGTTCATTGCAGCACTATTCACAATAGCAAAGGCATGGAATCAACCCAAATGGCTGTCAATGGTAGGCTAGATAAAGAAAATGTGGTACATTTACACCATGGAATACTATTCAATCATAAAAAGGAATTAGATTGTGTTCTCTGCCGGGATATGGATGGAGCTGGAAGCCATTATCCCCAGCAAACTAACGCAGGAACAGAAAACCAAACACCACATATTCTCACTTAAAAGTGGGAGCTGAACATTATGAACACAGACACACAGGGGAACAACACACACTGGGGCCTGTCGGGGGGACACTGGGGGAGGGAGAGAATCAGGAAAAATAGCTAAAGCATGCTGGGCTTAATACCTAGGTGATTGGTTGATTGGTGCAGCAAATCACCATGGCACATGTTTGCCTATGAAGCAAACCTGCACATCCTGCACATGTACCCCAGAACTTAAACATTTTTTAAAATTACCATCAGGGGTCACTTGCTTTCAGTCTGATGGACTTTCTTTAGTATTTATGGTGATGTCAGCCAACAACAAAATTTGCTTATCTAAGAATGTCCTTATTTTGCTTTCATTTTTCAAAGGTGTATACCTTTTGTACATCTTATTTGGAGAAATGTCTTAAAGCTTTTTCTTTTTCAAAATTGCTTTGTTTATTCAGAGTGTCTTTCGATTCTGTATCAATTTTAGAATGAGTTAGTCTTTCTGCAAAAACCATAATTAGAATTTGGATAGGGATTGCCTTGAATCTGTAGATGGCTTTGAGTAGTACTGACATCTTAACAATATTAAGACTTCCAATCCATGAACATAAGATGTCTTTCCACTTATTTAATTTCTTCATATTTTTCAATGTTTTCAATTCAATGTTTTGTACTTTTCATTTTATGTCTTTCATCTCCTTGGTTAATTCCTAAATATTTTTTGATGCTATTGTAAATTGAATTGTTTTCCTGATTTCCTTTTCAAATTGTTTATTGTGAGTGTATGAAAATGCAACTATTTTTGTGTGTTGACCTTGTATCCTGCTATGTTGCTAAATTTATTAGTGCTACTTTTTTTTGTGGAATCTTTAGGCCTTTCTACATATGAGATTATATCATTGGCAGAGATAATCTGAATCATTTCTTTCCAATTTAGAATCCTTTCTTTTTTTCTTGCCTAATTGCTCTAAGAGCTTCCAGTTCTGTGTTGAGTGGAAGTGACAAACACAGTCATCCTTGCTGTGTTTCTGATCTTATCAGAAAAAACTTTTGCAGATTTTCACTACTGAGTATGATGTTTGTTGTGGATTTTCATATATGGACTTCATTATGTTGAAGTAGTTTCCTTTTATTCCTAGTTGTTTTTTTTCTTTAATCATTATAGGGTACTGAATTTTGCCAAATGCCTTTGCTGCATCAATTGAGATGATCACGTGTTTTTTCCCCTTCATTCATTAATATGGTGTATTACATTGATTGTTTTATATGTTGAATCATCCTTACATTCCAGGAGTAAACCCCACTTTGTAATGCTATATAGTGTTTTTAATATGCTGCTGAAGTCAGTTTGCTAGTATTTTATTGAGGATTTTTGCATCAATGTTCAGAAGGGATCATGGTCTGTAGTTTTCTGTTTTTGTAGTGTCTTTCACTCGTTCCAGTATCAGGATAATGCTTGCCTCATAGAGTAACTTTGAAAGTTTTCCCTCATCTTCAACTTTCTGAAAAAGTTTAAAAAGGATTAGTGTTAGTTATTTTAATGTTTGATAGAATTCACCAATGAAGCCATCGGGTTTTTGTCAATAGATATTTTATTACTTAATCAATCTCCTTACTAGTTATAGGTCTACTCAGATTTTCTATTTCTTCATGATTAGTCTTGATATGTTTTGTATTTTTAGGAACTTGTCTATTCTAGGTTTTTCCATTTGTTGGCATACAATTGTTCATGGTATTTTTTAATGCTTTTTATTACTGTAGAATTGGTAATGTTTCCAATTTTATTTCTGATTTTAGTAATCTGTCTTCTTTTTTTCTTGGTCCGTCTAGCTAAAATGTCAATTTTGTTGATCTTTTCAAAGAAACCATTTTTGGCTTCCTTGATTTTCTCTGTTTTTCTATTGTCTCTCTTATCTATTTCTGCTCTAATCCTTACTTCCTTCTGCTAACTTTGGGTTTAGTTTGTTCTTCTTTTTTAGTTTCTTAAGTTGTAAAGTTAGCTAATTTGAGGTCTTTCTTGGTTTTTAATGTAAGCATTTATAGCTATAAATTGCTTCTTTAGCACTGTTTTTGCTGGGTCCCATAAGTTTTGGTACATTGTGTTTTTATTTCCAAGTATTTTCTAATTTTTCTTGTTATTTCTTCTTTGATCCATTGGTTGTTTGAAAGTGTGTTGTTTAATTTTCACTAATTTGTGTATTTTCTCAGTTTTCCTTCTGTTATAGATTTTTAACTTTATCCCAGTTTGGTTTAAGGAGAGATTTTGTATATTTTTAAATCTATTGAGACTTAATTTGTGGCCTAACATGTTGTCTATCCTGGAAAATGTTCCATGTGCACTTGAGAAGAATGTGTATTCTATTTTTATTGTTGGGTAGAATGTTCTGTATATGTCTGTTAGATCTAGTTAGTTTATTGTGCTGTTTAAAGCCTCCATTTCCTTACTTATGTCTTATTGTTCCATCCATTATTCAAAGCAGGGCACTGACATTTCCAACTATTATTATAGAACTGTCTATTTCTCCTTTCTCCCTTCTATTGTCAGTTTTCATTTCACATATTTTGATGATCTGTCATTGTGTGTAAATGTTTACAATTGTTACATCTTCTTGCTGAACTGAATCTTCTATTAATTTCCATCATTTCTTGTAATCGTTTTTTATTTAAACTATATTAGTATAGCTACCTCTGCTCCCTTTTGATTACTATTTGCACGGAATATCTTTTGTGTGTGTGTGTGTGTGAGAGGGTCTTCCTCTGTCTCCCAGGCTGGAGTACAGTGTTGTGATCTTGGTGCACTGCAATCTCCACCAATCAGGCTCAAGCAATATTCCCACCTCAGCCTCCTGAGAAAGCCACAATGCCCAGCTAATTTTCGTATTTTTTTTTTGTAAGAGATGTGGTCTCTTCATGTTGCCTAGGCTGGTCTCAAATTCCTGGGCTCAAGAAAACCACCTGCCTCAGCCTCCCAAAGCATTGGGATTATAGACATGAGCCACTGTGCCCAGCGAATGTTATTTTTCCATCCTGTCACTCTCAATATATTAATATTGTGTCTTTGGATGTGAGTCTCTTGTAGACAGCATACAGTTAGATCCTTTTTTTTCCCCCATTCTGCAATCTCTGTCCATTTAATCTATTTACATATAAAGTAATTATCAATAAGAGGAGACGTACTTCTGTCACTTCATATTCTATATGCCTTATATCTTTTTCCTCATTTCTTGTATTGCGCCCTTCTTTTGTGTTTTTTTTTTAATGAAACATTTAAATCCCTTTCTTACTTCCTTTTGTGCATACAGCCATGCATTGCTTAACAACAGAAATATGTTCTGAGAAATGTGTTGTTAGGTGATTTCATCATTGGGGGAACAACATGGCGTGTATATGTATCTACACAAACCTAGCCTACAACACACCTAGGCTATATGATATAGCCTATTGCTCCTGGGTTACAAACCTGTCCACCATGTAACTCTACAAAATACTGTAGGCAATTGTAATGCACCAGTATTTGTGTATCTAAACACATGTCCAAATTTAGAAAAGGTACAGTAAAAATACTGTATAAAGGATTAAAATCGGTACACTTGTATAGGGCACTCAGTCCACTGTATGTTGCTTAAAACAGAATACCTGAAACTGGCTAAATTATAAGAAAAACATGAATTTATATTTTAGAATTAGAGCAGCTGAGAAGTCCAAGGTTGAGGGCCACATCAGGACAGGGTCTTCTTGCTGGTAGGGACTCTCTGCAGACTCCCAAGGTAGTGCAGGGCATCATATGGTGGGGGCGCCAAGCATGCTAGCTCAGGTCTTCATCTTCTTACAAAGCCATCAGCCCCATTCCCATGATAATCCATTAATCTATCAATCCTTGAATAGATTAATCCAATCACTTCTTAAGGGCCCCACCTCTTAATACTGCCACATTGGGGATCACTCAAATCATAGTAAGTACTTACCATTAATGGAGCTGGTAGAACTCAAACTTATTTTGGGTGTGAGTAAGTGGTGAGTGAATGTGAAGGCCTAGGACATTACTGTACACTACTGTAGACTTTATAAACATTGTACACTTAGACTACACTAAACATAATTTTTCTTCAATAATAAATTAACCTTAGCTTACTGTAACTTTATAAACTTTCAAATGTTTTTAAATTTTTGACTATTTTGTAAAACCATTTAGCTTAAAACACATTGTACAACTGTGCAAAACATTTTTAGACATCTTTATAAACTTTTTTCTCTAAAAGTTATTTTTTACGTTTTAAACTTTATTATTAAAAGCTAAAAACTGTCAATAAACTAGGTATTCGTGGACTGTATCTCAAAATAATAAGAGCTATTTATGACAAACCCACAACCAGTATCATACTGAATGGGCAAAAACTAGGAAGGATTCCCTTTGAAAACCGGCACAAGACAAGGATGCTCTTTCTCACCACTCCTACTCAACATAGTATTGGAAGTTCTGGTCAGGGCAAACAGGCAAGAGAAAGAAATAAAGCATATTCAAACAGGAAGAGAGGAAATCAAATTGTCTCTGTTTGCAGATGACATGATTGTATATTTAGAAAACCCCATCATCTCAGCCCACAATCTCCTTACTCTGATAAGCAACTTCGGCAAAGTTTCAGGATACAAAATCAATGTGCAAAAATCACAAGCATTCTTATACACCAATAACAGACAAACAGAGAGCTAAATGATGAGTGAACTCCCATTCACAATTGCTACTAAGATAATGAAATATCTAGGAATACAACTTACAAGGGATGTGAAGGACCTCTTCAAGGAGAACTACAAACCACTGCTCAAGGGAATAAGAGAGGACGCAAACAAATGGAAAAACATTCCATGTTCATGGATAGGAAGAACCAATATCGTGAAAATGGCCATACTGCCCAAAATAATTTATAAATTCAATGCTATCCCCATCAAGCTACCATCGACTTTCTTCACAGAATTAGAAAAAACTACTTTAAATTTCATATTGAACCAAAAAGAGCCTGCATAGCCAAGACAATCCTAAGTAAAAAGGACAAAGCTGGAGGCATCATGCTACCTGACTTCAAACTATACTACAAGGCTACAGTAACCAAAACAGCATGGTACTGGTACCAAAACAGATTTATAGACCAATGGAACAGAACAGAGGCCTCAGAAATAACACCACACATCTACAACCATCTGATCTTTGACAAACTTGACAAAAACAAGCAATGGGGAAAGGATTCTCTATTTAATAAATGGCGTTGGGAAAACTGACTAGCCATATGCAGAAAACTGAAACTGGACCCCTTCCTTACGCCTTATACAAAAAATAACTCAAGATGGATTAAGGACTTAAATGTAACACCTAAAACCATAAAAAACCTAGAAGAAAACCTAGGCAATACCATTCAGGACATAGCAAAGACTTCATGACTAAAACACCAAAAGCAATGGCAACAAAAGCCAAAATTGACAAATGGGATCTAATTAAACTAAAAAGCTTCTGCACAGCAAAAAGAAACTATCATAAGAGTGAACAGGCAACCTACGGAATGGGAGAAAATTTTTGCAATCTATCCATCTGACAAAGGGCTAATATCCGGAATCTACAAAGAACTTAAACAAATTTACAAGAAAAAAACAACCCCATCAAAAAGTGCACAAAGGATATCAACAGTCACTTCACAAAAGAAGATATTTATGTGGCCAACAAATATATGAAAAATGTTTGTTGAAAAGTGTTTGATGAAAAATCACTGGTCATTAGAGAAATGCAAATCAAAACCACAATGTGATATCATTTCATGCTAGTTAGAATGGCAATCATTAAAAAGTCAGGAAACAACAGATGCTGGAGAGGATGTGGAGAAACAGGAACGCTTTTACACTGTTGGTGGGAGTGTAAATTAGTTCAACCATTGTGGAAGACAATGTGGTGATTCCTCTAGGATCTAGACCCAGAAATACCATTTGACCCAGCAATCCCATTATTGGGTATATACTCAATGGATTATAAATCATTCTACTATAAAGACACATGCACACGTATGTTTATTGCGGCACTGTTCACAATAACAAAGACTTGGAAACAACCCAAATGCTCATCAGTGACAGATTGGATAAAGAAAATGTGGCACATATACACCATGGAAAACTATGCGGCCATAAAAAGGATGAGTTCATGTCCTTTGCAGGGACATGAATGAAGCTGGAAACCATCATTCTCAGCAAACTAACACAAGAACAGAAAACCAAACACCGCATGTTCTCACTCATAAGTGGGAAGTGGGAGTTGAACACATGAACACAGGGAGGGGAACATCACACACAGGGGCCTGTTGGGGGGTGGGGGGCTAGGGGAGGGATAGCATTAGGAGAAACACCTAATGTAGATGACAAGTTGATGGGTGCAGCAAACCACCATGGCACATGTATACCTATATAACAAACCTGCATGTTCTGCACATGTACCCCAGAACTTAAAGTATAATAATAATAAAAATAAAACTAAGACATAAACACACTCATTAGACTAGGCCTAGATGGGGTCAGAATAATCAATGCTATTGTCTTTCACCTCCACATCTTGTCCTGCTGGAAGATCTTCAGGGGCAATAACACACATGGAACTGTCATCTTCTGTAACAATGCCTTCTTCTAGAATATGTCCTGAAGGGCCTGCCTGAGGCTGTTTTTTAAGTACAGTCAAGTAGCAATAAAATGTATAGTAAGTACATAAACTAGTAAGATATACATTATCAAGTATTATGTACTGTACATAACTGTGTTAAACTTTTATACCACTAGCACTGTAATATGTTTATACTAGCATTATCATAAATACATGAGTAATGCACGCTGCTATGATGATGTTATAATGGTCACAACATTACTAGGCAATAGTTTTTCAGCTCCATTATAATTTTATGGGACCAACATTGTATAAGTGGTTCATCGTTTACTAAGATGTTATGTGCACATAACTGTATTCTACAGCTCAGGGGTTCCCAACCCCTGGGCCATGGACTGGTACTGGTCTGTGGCCTGTTAGGAATCAGGCCTCATAGGAGGAGGTGAGTGGCAGGCAAGCAAGCATACCTGAGCTCCATCTCCTGTCAGATCAGTGGCAGCATTAGATTCTTATAGGAGCACAAACCCTATTGTGAACTGCACATGAGAGGGATCTAGGTTGTGTTCTCCTTATAACAATCTAACTAATGCCTGATGATCTGAGGTAGAACAGTTTCATCCCAAAACCATTCCCTCCTTCCCAGTCTGTGGAAAATTTGTCTTCATGAAACTGGTCCCTGGTGCCAAAAAGGCTGGGGACCACTGCTATAGCTGTTTTCTTTGTGGCTACCAGGGGAATTACATTAAACATCCCAAAGTTCTAATACTATACTATAACTTGAATTTTACCAGCTTAACATTAATAACAAAAAGTTCTGCTCCTTTAAAAGCTCCGTCCAAACCTATTGATGTCACCAAATTAATCTTTATAAATTGTATAGCCCAAAACATAAACTAGTAATTCTTTGATTTAGCCTCTTAAGTTATGTAGAAAACAAAATATGGAGTAACACAAAGTCACAATAATTCTGGCTTTTAGACTAATTTATTAAAACTGTATTAGTCTCTTACATCATGTGGAAAAAAGATACTGCAGTTACAGACCATCATTTCAATAATACCAGATTTTATAATTGCCCATGCAGATACCTTCACTGAGATCTTCATTTCTTCAGATAAGTTTGAGTTACTGTCTAGTGTCCTTTCATTTCATCCAGCAGGACCCCCTTTAGCATTTCTTCTAAGGCAGGTCTAGGGGTAACAAACTCCCTCAGCTTTTGTTTATCTTAGAATGCTTTAATGTCTCCTTCACTTTTTTTTTTTTTTTTGAGATGGAGTCTTGCTCTGTCGCTGAGGCTGGAGTGCAGTGGCATGATCTCAGCTCATTACAAGCTCCGCCTCCTGGGTTCACACCATTCTCCTGCCTCAGCCTCCCAAGTAGCTGGGACTACAGGCACCCGCCACCACGCCTGGCTAATTTTTTGTATTTTTAGTAGAGACAGGGTTTCACCACATTAGCCAGGATGGTCTCGATCTCCTGACCTCGTGATCCGCCCGCCTCGGCCTCCCAAAGTGCTGGGATTACAGGCGTGAGCCACCACACCCGGCCTCCTTCACTTTTGATGAACTGCTTTGCCAGGTATAGGATCCTTGGTTAACTTTTTTTTTCTCTTAGCATTTTTAATATATTGGCCCACTACCTTCTGGCCTCTAGTTTCTGATGAGAAATCTGCCGATAATCTTATTGAGCAGCAGTCCCCAACCTTTTTGGCACCAGGGACTGGTTTCATGGAAGACAATTATTCCACAGACCAGGGGGCACAGGATGATGGTTTTGGAATGGAACTGTCCCACCTCAGATCATCAGGCATTAGATTCTTATAAGGAGTGTGCAACCTCGATCCCTGGCATGTGCAGTTAGTTCATAAGAAGGCTTGCATGCCTATGAAAATCTAATGTCACCACTGATCTGACAGGAGGCAGAGCTCAGGTGGTAATTGCTCACTCACCCACCCACTACTCACCTCTCGCTGTGTGGTCCAGTACCTAACAGGCCACAGACTGTTAACAATCTGTGGCCCAGGGCTTGGGGACCTGTTATTGAGGATCCTTTGTATGTAACAAGTTGCTTCTCTCTTGCTACTTTCAAAATTCTCTGGCTTTGGCTTCTGAAATGTTGATATCTGTGTGGTCTCTTTGAGTTCATCTTACTTGGAATTTGTTGAGCTACTTGGATGCTTATATTCATGTCTTTCATCAAATTTAGGAAGTCTTCAGCCATTATTTCTTCAAGTATTCTCTCTCTCCCTCAACCCCGCTTCTGGAACTGCCAACATGCATATGTTGGTCTGCTTAATGGTGTCCCACAGTTCCCTTAGACTCTGTTTATTTTTCTTCAATCTTTTTTTCTTTTCTTCAGACTCATTAATTTCTACTGTCCTACCTTGAAGCTTACTGATTCTTTTCCTGCCCTTGGATTCTTCTAGGGAATTTTTCATTTTAGTTATTGTACTTTTCAGCTCCAGGATTTTTTAGGTTATCTCTTCATTGATATTTCCATTTTCCTCATGCATTGGTTTTTAACTTTCTCCACATCTTCCTTAGTTCTCTGAGCATCTTTAAGACAGTTATTTCAAAGTCTTTGTCAAGTACGATCAGGTCTTTTTCAGGGGCAGTTTCTATTCATTTTTCCTTGGAATGAAGCATATTTTTCTTTGCATGTCTTGTGATCTTTTTGTTGAAAAACTGGCATTAAAATTAAATAATTTTGTTACTCTGGAAATCAGATTCTTCTTCCCCAGGGTTTGCTGGGGACTTTTATTTATTTATTTATTATTTATTTATTTATTTTTATTGATCCTTAGCTGTCTCTATGTCACGGATCAGCCTGAGGTCTCATCTTAAAGTCTTCTCAGGTCTTTTCTGAGCCTGTACCTTTCCCTGGACATGTACACTTTCTACTTTCCCCCATATATGCAGGTGCTTTTGAATGTCCTAGTCTTTAGTGTCTGGCTCCCAAAAGAGAAAATGAGAAAAATGAAGGATGAGGGGAGAAGGGTCCTGGCCCTTTAAATTCCAGCAATGGAAGTGATTTAAGCTGGATGAAGAGGGGTTTGCAAAAATTGGGGGAGGTGCAACAATGGCCTCTGGACTCATCTGCCCCTCTAAAATCAGAAGTAGCAATCAAGGATCTGGCTCCATGTGCAAGCTGCTCCTGGAACACGTGCACAGTTGCCTGCCATGGGCTGGGGGTAGGGTAGCTGCCACTGTGCCAGGAGCTAAAGTTAACCCTAATTTACCATCTAAGCCTTGCCCTGGAAGTTGCAAGCCATCAGCAGACTCCAGAGCTCCAAAATAGTCACATCATCAGATTCTGCCAGTGCAATTATTGTCCAGGTAGGGAAGACATATTCCTGGTGGTTTGTACTCTGCTATCTTCCCAGAATCCTTCCCCTTCATTGAATAATAACATAAATGCTAAAAATTGCTTGTCTTTGACTTACCTACCATTCCACCAGAGCATGAAAGCCTATAGATGGCCTTCACTCCACTGATCCCCATCTGGAGCCTCCTGCAGCATCTGGGCACACCCACCTAGCAGTGATGGTCAGTGGCAATGCCTCTGTGCTCTCTTTTCCCCTCAAAGCTTCATTTGATCCCTCATGCTCTTTTTTTAAGTGGCATTTGAAATGAATATTCATATCTGGCCTTTTCAGTTCCGTTGAGAATCCGGGGAATAATGTACCCTACACTTAGTAGGCACTTAAAACTAATAAACTCCCAATTTCTTACCCTGTACTGCCCTCAGCAAACTCCGCAATGATCCTTCTGAAACATCTCATGGGCTCATGTGAAAAGGTTCTCTCATTAAATACTGAAAAACAGAGCAGAATTCAGGAAGACCTGGGTGAGGATTAGGGTGACTGAGGCTTTCAGACCAGCAAGAGGGAAGAGGGAGGATAGTCCAGGCACCTGCTTAGACACTTTAAAGTCGTTTGTCTTCAACTCAAATTTTTTACTAATAATCAAAAATGTAAAAACCATTAATTTTGGAATTTTACATGTAGTTTCCTTTTAATTCTCCATTACCGAAACTGAACATCAAACAAGAGGATGAATGCCATGCACAGTGTTACAACACTGTTACTGTATCCAATTTAAATAGAGTATGCCTTCCCTAACCCTTTAGGACCCAAAATTTATGTAACATTATCTCAGATAGGAAAGGAATGCTTCCTCCTCCTGTTCTTTTTTTTACATGGCAAATAACATGCACATGATTTACTGAGGATATTTACTGACAGCAAGACACAGTGGCACCAGCAGGTCTCCTTGCCCTTTCTTTAGAACAGCCTGGAAGGCCTGAAGGCCAGCACTGTGGCAGGAACCAGGCAAATACTGGAGGTTAGTTATTTCTCTGCCATGTACTCCCCATTGGTTTATGCTGATCATTCCAGTAGAACCACTTTGAAATAAATCAGCTATATTCATAATCTGAAATCAAACACAATAACCAGTTTGCATAAATACAACATCTAAAAAACCATCTGCACTAAAACAGATAGAACCAAAATACAAATAACCCACAAGAAAAAGTAAGAAGTATATGGAGGTTATAATTCTTAATACAAAGAGACTCCTATATGTCAGTAAGAAAAAACTTGACCATAAGAACTGCCAAATCTGAACAAAATAAATCAGATAAGAACTAAAAATGGCCATGAACACGAGGACATATTCAACATGACCAGACACAACACTTATTTGCCTATCAAATTGTTAAAGAGTTATTTTAATCTTGAGCATATGTCCATTGCCAACATTGCTTGGCATCTGCAAAGAGGCCTTTTCCACGCTGTCATCCTGCCCTTCTGGAGGGCAGCAGGTACCCAAACCTTCACACCTGGCATGAACTCTGACCCACTCACTCTACCTATAAGTACTGAGCCCAAGGCAGTAATTGTAATCATGGCAGTATAAGTGTGCATCTGAAAGGAGGCTCACTGCAGTCCTGTTGAAACAACACTGATGTACAGCAATACAGCAAATACTACATTTACTCATGGCACACTTGTAAAATACAGCCATTGAAACATGTAGAAGAATATATGTAATAGATTTAAAAGTCTATAATTTATTAAGTACAAAAGCAAATTATTTAAAAAAGCACTTGATCCTAATTTTGTAAAAAATTTTTAAAAAGAAAAAAATCCCTGAGAGGGTTTATGTTACATACGAATGCTATTTACTCAGAGGTAGAATTATAAGAAATTTTAATTTTCTTTATACTTTAATGTGCTTTCTAGATTTTATGCTATGAGCATAATTGCTTTTATAGTCAGAAAAAAAAGCAAAATAAAATACAACCTATTCGGGGTAATTTAAAAACCCTTTTCACACATTTCAAAATGCAGAATTACAAAGTCAATAACTTTTATTAACATAATGATATAAAAATTTTAGTGTGATATACAGAATTCCCAGAGTAATTCTAAAACATTTTAATGCACTTCTTAAAATCTTAATTTACAAGACACCTCTTGTCTTACCACCACTGACCTTTCAATACAAAAAGTTGACAATTTTTGTTTGCTATAAAACTACAACATTAAGATTGGAGTTAGGTAGTTTTTTTCTTTCCCTTCCCAGCCATTCTATTGTAAGGAATGTCCGTTAGACTACTTCCCAAACCTCTGTATGTCAACAATAAGTTACATAGATTCTGTACATAATTACAACAGGATTATTAGAATTCCAGTATGTCACAACATACTTTACCACAGTCCAACACCGTGGGGAAACAGGGCTACTATGCACAGTGCTATGTGTAGCCAGACAGGAGTAAAACACGAGAGCTGGCCCAGTTAGCCAGGCTCATGTGTGGAGAATTAATAACAGCTTTGTTAGGCACTGATCCAGACTAATTCTGGAAAAACCTGGTTGTTTCTGTGAAGCATGCATGATTCACAAAATTTTCCACCCTCAATACCCCAAAAACCCAACAATTTCATAACATACTCTTAATTAGCTATATAAAAATAATCTGTATCTTAGATTCGTGCTTGACTTCAAATTCTTAGAAGTAACTAAAGGACTTTACATTCTCTTCTTTGATTTAGGTTCTGTATAATTTTAGATCACTCAGCTTAGTCAAGTTTGAACAAAATAATAAAATGGTTTGGCCAAATTTTATAGGCACACAACTCAAAATGTGAAAGGCAGTGAAGAATGTAACCATCTCACCTTCAATATGGGGCAATGCTGTTCCCTGCTCCCCTCAACCGTACTGCCGGTACTCACCAAACAGCACTATGGATATGAAAACCTTAGACTTTACCACAATGCTTCCAAATCTGCTGACTTGGAATAAAAATAATAAATCAGTACACTTCCACGAGAAGAATTAATATTGTAGTGTTAGGAAAACTAGCAATTTAACTAAACAGCCTCAAGTTACAAACCAGGAAAGTGATTTAAAACTAAATGCTGGCTTATCTTTCTGAAACAAAGTATCTAAACTTGACAGTCCAAAATGGCACTTATTGAGTGTCCGTGACAATATATGCTGACAAGCAGCACACCTCTTTTTTTTTTTTTAAGACGGCATCTCGCGCTGTCACCCAGGCTAGAGTGCAGTGGCGTGATCTTGGCTCACTGCAAGCTCCGCCTCCCGGGTTCACACCATTCTCCTGCCTCAGCCTCCCGAGTAGCTGGGACTACAGGCGCCCACCACCACACCCTAATTTTTTGTATCTTTAGTAGAGACGGGGTTTCACCATGTTAGCCAAGATGGTCTCGATCTCCTGACCTTGTGATCTGCCCGCCTCGGCCTCCCAAAGTGCTGGGATTACAGGTGTGAGCCACCGTGGCTAGCCAGCACACCTCTTTCAATAAAGAAACTGGCAGAGGAGGCACTGTGTGTGACCACAGTGCCCTCTGTGAGCAGGGAGGATGGGTCCAGCTTGCTTCCTTTTTCCATCAGCCTCCCTGTGAAACAGAAGTGAGGCAGCTGGTTTGTACTCTGCTATCTTTCCAGAATCAAGTTTCTCCCGTAAATTCTATATATGAACTTGTCATTTGAAGTGGGAATAAATAACTGAATTTTAAAAATCAGGAACTATATTTTTAGCCTAAAGAAAGTGCAAACTTGCAGTACAGCAGAGAACAACCCTCGGTGCCTGTGATTCCTCACAATGCCCACGCCAGGCCTTTCCTTTCCTTTCCTTGTCTCTCCATCTGTTAAAATACCAGCATCCGTGTTTTTGTAAATGTACTTGGCAGATTCAAAATATATCTTTAAATAATTCAGGAAGTGCTTTCTAAAAGGAGATGCGGGGAATTGTTGAGAGGGATCTGTAAGAGCACAGGAAGGGGCGAGTCCCGGTGAGTGGGCTCTGCAGTGTCTTCCCACATCACACCTTGGACTGCTGGGGCTTGTTCATCTCCGGCACCTGGGCTGGTGTGCTACGCTCACATGTTGTAGGCCACATAGATGGGGTCCAGCTGGTCAGCCAGGAAGCCGTCCCGCAGGTGCATGCGCTGCTTCTCACCCCGAGAGTTGATAGGGATCACCCCTGGGTCCACAATGACCACCACTCCCACGACCAGGTAGTGCTCCTCCAGCACCACGTTGGTCACCAGGGCCACCAGGTCCAGGGCATCCTGCTCTAGCCCATCCAGCTCCACCACCACCACCAGCAGGTTGGTCCAGGTGAATACGGCACTGCAGAGAGAAGAGAGACTGGGTCACATGGATACAGGCACAGGTCACAGGGGCCAATGAATGCTTGGGAAAGGGTGGCACAAAGAAGAGTGAAGCCCACCAATGTCACACAGCTATTTAAGGCCATTCACAATCTAAAGATCAGGCCGGATCCATTTTACAGGATGTCTATTCCAACTAAAGCTTTTACTGAGAATCACGAGCATTACCTGATGCTGAAAGCTGTACCTGTCCCAACACAAGTTCCCTACAGGTGAAGGAATCAGGAGTCACAACCATGTGAAAAACTCATATTAAAAGTAGAAACACTTCAGGATGAGACCTGTGGAAATCTACATTTTGCATGTGCATTTGGAGACAATCTCTTAGCTTACAACTTATAAGGAAACGGAGAAAAAAACAAGCCAAACCCAAACAAAGGCGGCGAGGTGTGCTCTGGCACCATGTTTTGCAGAGTACATCCAGAGGGAGAACCCACAAGAAGTCCTCAGCCCTCTCTGGCAATGCCCAAGGTAGATAGGGCTCATCCACACGGCACCCAGCTCCACTGCAGACCAGGGTGACAATGCAGGAGGCCTGTGCCCAGGGCCCAGCAGTCCTTGGCTCTGCTCCAACCGATGCACAGCACTCATGCCCAGAGGAAGGGCTGGATGGACCATGTGGAGCCGCCCTCCACCTGGGCTCTTACCACTCAGCGATGCTCCTGTGTGCTCGGATGACAGAGGTCTCAATGTCGATGGGGTGGTACCGCATGCCTCTGAGCTCCAGAGTTTCATCCAGAGACCCAACCACATATAGTGCATCGTGCCGCCCTGTGAACAGTGTGTGTTTACACGTGCCCAGAAAACCGAGGCATGCAGAGTCTGGACACTCGTATCCTCTGAGCCCAACCAGGGGCTCTCAGGCACAGGGAGGTCTCAACTCAAACATCATGAGGTCGCACAACACGTGCAGAAAGGGTGATGGAGGTCCTGGCAGAGCAGGCTGTTATCTCTGCAGCATGGAACCACCTCAGGAAAGTTACAGCAAGTGTGAGCGTATTATTAAAAATAACTTATCTCTGTGAACGGGACACCATCTATAGGAGCTACCAAAAGTTCTGCCTTATCTGGCCAGCTTGTGGTGGCTGCACAGAGTCCTCTGGACATTGGCCACAACCTTGAATGGGTTGTGCATGGGGAAGCCACTGGTAAAGACACAGTGGCAGAGAGGCCGGCCTGGCCACGGGGAGAAGCCTGGTAGCCTTATCACCAACACCGTCCCCCACGCCCTCTGCAGAGGCCAAGGGCCCAAGGACAGAGAGGGGCAGACACAGAGGGAAAACAGTATTTTCAGAGAAAACCGCTGTCAGAACATCTTCCCCCCACACGGAGCAATACCAGACCACAGCGAGGAGTGAGGTGTGCTAGCAGGTGACTAAGTTCTTGGGGAGCCCCGGTCCTCCCTGCACAGCACTCACACGGGACTTCACCACAACCCCTCACCTCCAGTGGCATCAGTGAGCTCTGTTCGCCGAAGGAAGCCAAGGTAGCCGGTCCTTGCCCAGATGGTCTGTGTGTCTCCAAAACTCAGCCGGGCACTGAAGTGGTCAGCATGAAGTGCCTCCTCCCCGTAAACTGTGTAGTACCCGGTGGCATTGTGGGGGCTGCTTACCCAGATCTGGTGGGGCCCAGAGGACAAGAATGTGATGTGTTACCAACCACCGAGTTCAGATTCTGTCACAAGACATCCACTGGCCAAGAATAATGCTCCAGAAAACACTGAACGAAGTCGGGGCGGATAATATTCATGGTCTCTTATTTTATGAACTAAATTACAGGCACAGAAAGCAAACATAACTTTTCTCTCCTTAAATACTGTTTCCTCCTTTGACCCAAGAATGTCATCTGTAGGACTCTATCCTACGTAGGTAAGTAGAGAGGGGCAATTCCACCTCCCTCACATCCAACTGTTGTTAGCAATAAGAGAGGGCTGGGAGCAACCCACATTCCACAACAGGGACAGGCTGAAGGAATGAGGGTTCCTACAGAGTGGAGAGTGTGCAGCTGCTCAGACTCACAGTAAGACAGAGGCCGTGAAAACAGACGACACGTCCCAGGGTTAACGTCAGCCCCATATGTGTTTGTGTGCGTCCACTATCTGTGTTCATGTGTGTGTGTCCACCTGTCTGTTCACGTGTTTGTGTGCACCCGCATATCTACACACGTAAGCATTTGTACATCCATGCAGAGACCAAGTGACCAGAGGCCTGTGCCTGCAGGACCAAGTGTCATGGGGCCCTTCTAGACAAAGTCCGTCTAGAACCCATAGTCAGTTCGACTGGCTCTAAGACGCCCCTGCATGGCATCGTCCGAAAGAGAAGGGGGTGGCCAATAGGGGCATTTCCCTTGAGCATCTGCCACAAGGGGTGGGTCCCCATGCCTGGCTCAGACTCTCCATTTCTTGGGGGCACACCCTTGACTTACAGACCTGGATTTGGCTGTGCAGGAAGTGGGATGGTTGAGGGGAGGGTCCTTCACTCCAGCCACACTCAGGATCGGAACCCAGGACACCTTCCCATCAGGACACAGTAAGACCACCTGAGGGGCCACACGCTCACACCCTTGTCCCAGTCAGGAGAAGCCGGCTGAGGCTGAGTGATTTCCCTCTGGGCACGGCTTGCTGGAAGCCCCCAGACTGGCTTCACAGCAGAGCCCACAAATGATGCCTGTGCCCGCCTGGTTTGAAGACATCAATTTGACAGCACATTCCCCAAGAGGATAGGACTAGGAACGTGAGTCCTTATGCTCCCATGACAACAGATCAATCTGCACATTCGGGATATGACTGCACATCAAGCTGCCGCCACTGCCTGTAAATAATGAGTCATGCCTGTCCCAAATTACAGCAAGATGTACGTGCAATACATGTAGACATTTCAACCCAATGGATTCCTGTATAGCCTCTGTGTTCTCAGGGAGACCCACACCCTCCACCTGTGTCCTCAGGACAAGGGCTCTGAGCTCCCCAAACCTCCCAGCTGCAGGTGGAGGCCCTGAACTCTTCTGGTGCAGAGTTCCCTATTGCCAGTTCCCCCGGGGTCTGTGCTCCTGCCTGGGTGCCAGGGACCACGTTTACGTAGCAGCTGCTGGGTCCTGCACAAGGTAGCTGTTTTCCACACTGCCACTGGTTCCTCTGCAGCTCCTCTCACCTGTCAGTGCCCTCAAACCTAGGGGTTCCCCTCTGTTGGTTAGGTCAACCTAGGGATGAGGCAGTTTGTCCCACAGTACCCCAAAATCCTAGATAGGAACTGGGTCTGGGAGGTACATGGGGGAAGGGCACAATGGTTTCTGGTAGATTCCCAAAGGCAAGTGTTATTCCACAGTTTAGAATTCCAAAATCTGAAGCAAAAAGGGAAGGAAGGTGAAGCTGGTGAGGCTGGAGAGCTCAAGCCCCTCCCATGGGCCCCTGCCCTCAGCTCACCTCTCCCAGGTGTGAGTCTCCCAAGGGTCCTTTGGTCTCAGTGTGTGCGATGATGACCTTCACGCCGGGGAGGATCTGGAAGGAGGAGAGCTATGTCCCTTGTTAAAGAAAACATGACACGAGACTCTCTTGATTCAGCGACATTAAAATAACGTCCCTCAGAAGTCGGCCTGCAGGACTGATGTGCTTATGTCAGGTCAGGAAGTTTAGAGGCCGCTCCAAATCTGACTTTGAATTTTGAAAGAAATAAGAGATGTTAATAGAAATAAGCAAAATGACTCCAGTTCCTGAGAAGGGACCCGTCTTTGGGTGTCAGGAGGGACAGAGGGTCACTAAGCCTACAAAGACTATCAGCCAGGTGATGCCAGCGCACCTGATGGGCATCCATCCAGGGGTGCAGTGACCCTGCTGTGCCCAGCCCTGCAGGAGGCACAAGTCTGTCCTAGTTCTCGGCCAGGAACCTGACCATGAGGAAGTTCTTCCTGCTCGTGACTCCAAGTCAGTCCAACCACTGAGCACTGGCTCTGTGCCAATTCAGGATGGCAAGAGACCACCATCTCTTACCTGGCCTCCCAGGCCCGGTCCCAGTGTTCCCTCACTGGGCTCAGGTCAGACCACCTGACTGCACAAGGCCTGGATGCTTGTTCTGTGTCCTCAGTTTCCTCACGTATGAAATGGGGGCAATGACACTGCAGGCTCAGGGCAGGCAAGAGGAGGGGACGAGGGGCCACAGGGAGGTGTGAGCTATGGTTAGCACCAGACCCTCCCCGGCGGAGTGGGACTGTTCTGTTTCCCCAGATGCTGTTGGAGCCTCCATCTTCTCCCTGCATGTCCCAGCTGAGCCCCAAAACCAGAGCTCTTTCCAGGACACAGACCTATCAGGCCCAAGTGATTTTAACAGCAAAATAGGAAAGAATGTCCAATAAAAGGGGGTGAGCTAAACAATTACAGTGCGGCTGTACATGGCAGGGCAGGGAAAAGAGTGACGTGGAGGCCCCATGACCCAGGGAAACCTGCTGAGTTTACACCAAGGATGATGCAGAGCTGTGTGCGATGGCGGCTCACATGTCCCTGTGCTCAGAGAAGGGAGGACGTGCAGCAGCCCACGGCTCCCACAGATGTGCTGTCCACTAAGCTCACCCGACTCCACTCTCGGCTGGTCTGCTGCCTAAAGTGACTGTAACAGGGGACATGGGAAGGGAGCTTTTCAAGCCCCTGCACCTGCATGTGAGTTCACTCACTCACGCACTCCTTCTGCTCCCCACACTCAGACCAGTCCCACTGGCCTCCCTGTAGCTCCCACCTCTTGACCCTCACAGCAGCTGTGCCTTCTGTCCGCAGTCTCACCCCTGCTGCCCTGCAGGAGTCTGTGTGCTGGACATCACATGGCTTGGCTGGGTCCCTCTCTGGACCCCTCTCTGACTCCCCACGGGTGGCTGTGGCCATGGCAGTGAACGGAGTTCAGGGTGGCCAAGCTCCTTCTCTTGCTTCTGGGGTTGTGAAGGCACCAGGACCCCCGCGGCCCTCGCTGGATGCACAGCAGCTGCCCACTCATATCAAGCTCCTTCTCTTGCCTCTGGGGTTGTGAAGGCACCAGGGCCCCCGACTCATATCAAGCCTGGCTTACTTTTCATGCTGCCTTCCTGGGCTGTGTGGCTTTTCCACCTTCCTTTGAACCTTTCCTGGTTCAGAGGATGCTGTTCTGTGCCTACGTCTGCTGACCCCTTGCAGCATCTCAGTTTTTTCCTGGGAGTCCTCAGGCCATCTCAGGATCCCCCAGATCCCCCACAGGCTCTGGGGGCCTCTTCCCTGCTGACACCCTAAATTAGGGCATGAGATTTTACCATCTCCAACTTAGGGCCAGGGCCACTCTATTTAACTCTAAATGTGTAGGTGGGCTGGACCCCCCTCCATGGCCCTGGCCCCAGAGGCCTGAGGCCTGCCACCCACCCAGTGGGAGTTCTTTATTCCTGCACCTGAAGTCCTCCCTTTCTTGGCTTTGAGCTCAGATGTGTGTTTAAAGACATAACTAAGTAATTCTATATACCAGCCACAAAGGAGGGAAGGAGGCTTCTGCAGCAGCCGAGCCCACCCCAACCAGAAGTCGACCCGTGTTCATCAGAGCCGCAGCCCCCAGCACCCTCCACGGGGTGATGCTTCAGACAAAGGTCTCAGACACAACTCAGAATGCACGCGTCTTGGTTTCCACTACCTTTCCAGACTCCATCAATGGCAGGCTGTGTGGAGAACCGCGTTCTACCAAACGTACCCTAAAAATTAAGGGAACAATTTCAGTATAAAATTTACTACACAGGTAGTAATGTCTGAAAGGGCAGATCAAGAGGTTGGAAATGATCACTCTGAGGGTCTGTTGACAACAGTCAGGATGTCAACCTTTCCACAGCACACCTGCCATGAATGGCAGGGACACCCAAACCATGCTGTGGTCCCAAGTGCCGCCGCCCGCATGCACTCGCCACACCCACCCCATGTGCTCACAGCAGCTCACTCTACATTTCTTTTAGGTCCTCCCTGAACCCAGCAGGCCCCTGGCACCCAGTAAGCTAAACCTAGTGTTTACATCAAGCTACAGTGTGGCCATACTTGAGAATCCAGGACTGGGATCTGAGCTTCAAAGCTGGGAGGGGCCCTGATACACATCTGACCACAGACCAGCAAGCACACACTGTATGCACCACCATCGTTTATCAAGATGAAAACTAAGTCAGATTCTGTGACAGCATCAGGTAAGAAACGTTCTTGCCAGTAGATGGATAACTTGTCTTCTATCTGTCCCTATCCCTCTAAAAACCAAATGTCACATGGGTCATCAGGTAAGAAACGTTCTTGCCAGTAGATGCGTTACTTGCCTTCTCTCTGTCCCTGTCCCTCTAAAGAACCAAATGTCACAGGGGCCACTCTTATTCTTCCTGGTTGTGTGACAGATAAAGGAATGTTAACTGAAGCCCTGGGGACACGGGCGCACAGAGACAGACACTGAGCTCCCCTGGGAGGCACGCCTGGAGTGGGGCACACAGCTCTCCTCTTCCTCTTGGTGCAGATGGCCCAATGTAGCCAGCTGTCCTCTCATGTGCCCATCCAGGTGTCCAGGTAGGCCTGACTTGCTTGGCCCAGCTGTCCTCTAATGCCTGGGTCCTGGGGGTGCAGAGTCAGCGCAGACCTGGTCTGCATCACTTTGCCACTGGGTATGAATGGGGCCCAGGCAGGCTGGGAGCATTACCTGTCATGGCGCAGTGCCCGCATGTCCACATAGACGGTTGTGGGGTCCGGGCCAGCTGTGCCCTGGAAGGAGAGCAGCAGAGGAACTTCTGTTCAGGGGCCTCACTTTCATCTTGTTTCTACAGGCACAGCTGCATGGCAGCTCCTCCCTGGCCCCCGGGGACACCCAAGAAGGTAGCAGCTCTGCTCCCTGCAGTGAGTCTGCCTAGGGGTTCGAGGTCCCCCAGGCAGGCTGATGCTTTCCATTCAAACATCCACAGAGCTTGATAATATTGAGTGAAACACTCAATGACTCTGAAAACACCAAATCATGCCACTTTACATTTCAGTTCTAACAACTTTCTATTCCCGCTGGTCTCTTGCTGTGATGAAAACACCATTAGGATTTGAGGGGCATTTCCACCATGCTGTCAGGCAGGGCCTGGCCTCTCACCAACCAACCTAATTCTACTGGGGACTGCTCGCAGCCGAGACTCACTCAGGTGAGATGGACGGCAGCCTTCACCTTTCTACTCCCTTCCTTTCTGAATCTTACAGTTAACATTAATCCCAACTAAAGGACATTATGTGTCATTTTATTCAATAAGGAACATCAATTAAATGAGTACTCTGATCAACATCACCCTTAAAGATCCCAGACAACATAACCTATGTCTGCACTGAAATTAAACACCTCTGCACTGGAACTAAACACAGCCCTTCCTCCCAAGGCAATGCTACGAGCATTAACATTTTTTGAAAATAGTTTTACTTTTAAATTTGGTTACAATGGAGCTTTTGTAATATGTCAAGTAATATCCACTGTGAACAAAGTAAGACAGCAAAAGAAACATGTTTGTCTAGAATTCATGAGAAAGTCACATGAACTCATGGGAGGGGAAGCACAGAGGCACCAACAAGGTCAAGGTCAAGGTCAAGGTCATACCTGCTCAGCCAGCTTTCCCAGCCTGTTGGGCTGACAGAGGCCAAGGAGGCAGCAGAGTGAGACAGGGAGGAGACAACCACGGGAAACACACACAGAAGCAGCAGCCACATGAGAAACACAGGGAAAGAGAGAGCAAAACCCACCTCTGTATCTTAAAGAGCAAACGTGAACATCCCATTAACATCATTTCTGCAATCGTGTGGCACCCACACCCTTCTGACGTCTAGCAAGGAGGCCCCAGGCTTGCAGACGCAGAGCCGCTAACACAAAGGCCGGCACCCACGCTCAGCCACAGCCTACACAAGAAGCGAGCTCACAAAAGGCTCCCGCCCGATCTCCTCTGCTGCGTGACAAGGGTCTGAGGCTTGAGTGGTCAGGGGTCTTTTTGTGGTGAAGAGGGTGTGAGCAGAGCCCCCGCCCTGCCCTGCATGCACTGCCACTGTGATGGGGAGGCACAAGGCCAAGCAAACACTTTGGAAACAGAGACAGACCTGCACTCAGCCCTGCTCTGGCACGGACAGGTGCCATTTCCTTCCAGCTATTCTTGTACTATGTGGGTGAATAAGGCATTCAATATGTAGGGTTATCTAAAAAGCTATTTAAGATGTTTTTAGAAAGAAATGAAATTGAGATACTAGCAGAAAATCTGGGAAATAGTTGTAGCTATCTGAGGAAGCAATAAACAGAACCGCTGTGAGTGCTTCAATCTCTGAAACTTGGTGCTACCTATTTTTTTTTTTTTTTTTTTTTTTTTGAGACAGGGTCTTGCTCTGTCGCCCAGGCTGGAGTGTAGTGGTGAGATCTTGGCTCACTGCAACCTCGTCTTCCCAGGTTCAAGCAATTCTTGTGCCTCAACCTCCCAAGTAGCTGGGACAACAGACACACACCACCAGCCAGCTAATTTTTGTATTTTTAGTAGAGACGGGGTCTCATTATATTGTCCAGGCTGGTCTCGAATTCCTGACCTCAGGTGATCCGCCTGCCTCGGCCTCCCAAAGTGCTGGGATTATAGGCATGAGCCACCACTCCTGGCCTGAAACTTGGTGCTTCCTTTTAATAAGACATTTCATGGTTTCAGAAATGAATTTGAGTCAATACAAATTGCCACATTTATTAGTGTTTCAATTTAATATTGCTAGATATCTTAAAAGAGGAAGTTCAATCTTGCTTTAAGAACTTAGCTGTGTTTTATATCTAACTTAGAGAGTCTTACAGGTAAGATGTTAGTCACTGTTCAAAAATGATTTGTGTTTTTTTCCAAATAAGCCTTTCTTCAACTAGAATAGAATATCTTTAAAAATAAAACCCTTGAAGCTAAAATGTTACATGGAAATGAAATATCAAAGGCTCAGAGAAGGAGAAATAGATCAGGCAGGTACAAAACTGCACATTAACAACTTGGAAACTTGGTCTCCATGCTGCCCACAGCCAGCTTTCGAGAACCGCAGGCCCCAAGCACCTCACCTGGAGGCAGATGGCCACGTTGACCCTGCACCCGAACGTGGTGCTTACGGCGCGGGCCGGCAGGCCCAGGTCCTTGAAGAGCTTGGAGAAAGACTGGGTCAGCGCAATCCTGGGCCGCTCCTCAGCGACCACCATGCACGTGCGCACACATGACAGGTTCACCCCCTTCATCTGCGGGAGGGGTGAGCAGTCAGGCCACAGCCACAGCTCAGTGAGTTGCCAGGGCCCTGGGCACTGTCTTGGGAAATCTCCAGGTGGGCACACAGAGGTGGAGCTGGACACCAACCTCCTCTCCACAGGCTGTGTCTGTCCCAGAGAATCCTAAGTGTGGATGCACTAAAAGATTCCCATCTGACGTGCATACCACACCTACCCTCCCACGCGGCCAGACTTCCGCCCCGCTATCTCGCAAGGACCCTGCCCTACCCCCTACCCTCCTCTCCTGCGGGGTGTGGAGCTGCAGAGACAGGTGGGCCGTGTGTAAAGGGCCCCTAGTGGGAAAGGGTTTTCTCTACTTCCTCAAACTGCAGGGAGGGGCCTTAGGAGTCTTGTTTTGTTTTGTTGTTTTTAAACTTCCCAGGGCTGTGGTCTGCAGCACACTCAGAAGCCCGGGTCTGGGCACTCACCCTGAGGACACCCGTCTGTGCGCCCAGGCCCTTGGTGCACATCTCCATCACAGAGTAGGAGCAGAAGGTGACGCGGGCCTTGTACTGGCTGACGGCCGACAGCCACAGGGACACGTTGCTCTCCAGCTCCAGCGGGGGCACCAGCACTGATTGGTGTCCCGAGTAGACACTGCGAGAGGGAAGGCTCGTGAGGCTCCGCCCGCCCACCCAGCACCCTGGGCGCTCCACTCTTCCCTTCCTCAAGGACACTTCTTTTCCAGCCACAACAAGGGCATGATTCTGTTCTGACGCCAAGTGGGGGGATTTGGTGGAAAACACGCCACAGGGTGAAGGTTGGGGGATGGCAGGCACGGGGTCCTGAGCTCTGCTCCAAACACTTGGAGAGGATCCGGGGACACCACTCCAGAGGCATTCACTTCTAGAGACGGATCACCACTTTCTAGTGTTTGAAGGAATCAAGCAGATTCTTCCCAAGTACTGATAATGCACAGTGTATTTAATGAAAAATGTATTTTCACTCAATTTCAGACTCAGACTCCAACCCACTTCATCCCCAAACAAATCCACGCACACACGTCTCATCGGCTTCCCGAGTACCCGAAAAGCTGCCTGAGCGCCCCACGCGCTGCCCCACCTGGCAGGGCCCTGCACTCACCTGCACAGACACCACAGGGCAAAACCAAGGCCACAGTAGGGGTCGAGGCAGACGGCAATCTGCCGCGAGGGGTACAGCTCACACTGCAGCTTTATGGAGCGGCATAAGGCGCTTGTGGCCGCGTGCGACATCTTAGGAGTAAAATAAAGTTCAAAAAAAAAAAAGTGAAATGAAATTCAGTGATGTGCAGGAGGGGAGAGGGTGGATGGCAGCGTCTGCTGTTCACATGGCTAGACCATAGCTCCAAACTACCAAACATCATATTTATTCCCTTAAAAGATGGTTGGCTCAAATCCCCATATAACCTAAATAATACCCAAGAAATGGTACACTAAAAATCTTTGAAACAAAATTTCAGGATACTGAATTTTTTAAATTTTTTTCTTTTTTTTTTTTTTTTGAGGCAGAGTCTTGCTCTGTCGCCCATGCTGGAGTGCAATGGCACAATCTCGGCTCACTGCAATCTCTGCCTCCTGGGTTCAAGCAATTCTCCTGCCTCAGCCTCCTGAGTATCTGGGATTAGAGGCACCCGCCACCATGCCCAGCTAATTTTTTGTATTTTTAGTAGAGACGGGGTTTCACCACGTTGGCCAGGATGGTCTCCATCTCTTGATCTTGTGATCCACCCGCCTCGGCCTCCCAAAGTGCTGGGATTACAGGCGTGAGCCACCACGCCCCGCCTGAAAAATTTTAATAGAGCTATTGACTCCCAGCAAGGTAAGAGATTCTTCAAAGCCACCAGTTCCTGTAAGCTAGACAGTCATAAATCAGAAAGTTTAGACATAACCATAATGCATCAGAAAACGCACTACTCTCAGGCTAATCACATTTTAGCGTTTATTGTTATTTAACACAAATCTTAAGAAGCAATATTGTTGCTTTGTGCTTTGCATAAGAAGGACCTGCCGGTTTAAATCTGCATCTGACATCCTTTCTGTCCACTCCTCCTGATTTCTAGGGGCTGAAGCAAACAAGATTTCAGAGGATCTACCTTCACTCCCGCTAATATCCCAGTGGTTGACACGCTGAAGTCCAAGTATGCGAGGACATCGGGGGAGGGGGGCCTGAAAATGCTCGCTACCTTCTTTTTCGGGATGTCATCTGTTAAACAGGAGACACCAGCAACATTAGTGTTCCCGCATGTATCCTGAACACTCTGGGCTTTCACAGGCAAGAGGCGACACATAATTTGTCCTTGGGAGTCCTGCAGAGAGTGAGCTCAGATGGGAGTGGGGCCTTGACGATGCAGGCTGTGTGTGCTCAGGAAAGCGTATTTCATTCTTCATGGAAACGCTACCCGGTACCACCAAGACCACACTGAGCCTGTGGGGATGGGGGATGAGGCAGGGCGAAGAGGGGAGGCATCACATCACTGGCCAGTAGGAAAGATTAGAGGACTGGGGATTTGCCAAAGGTCACACAGCCTATGGCAAAGCCCAGACGAGCCGAATCTCAACCACAGCAAGAACAGCTATGGACAGGCTCTGGGTTCTGCGTGCTTCATCAAGTTCTCGTGGCCGCGTGAGCCAGACACCACTGCCTCCCTGGGTGCAACTGGACACAGGCTCAGCAGGGGAGGCACTGCTCCCCTTGAGGCAAGCCTGTGAGGCTTTGGGGCCCTGGCCAGCTGTTTGGCTCTAAGCCTGCCCTCCCCTACACCAGCTGCCCTGGCCCAGCCCCATCCAGCCCAGGCTGAGACAGGTCCACGGCAGAGGGGAGCCAGGGGGGTTTCTGACCCTCACCCTGTTGGCCCGCAGCGTTTCATGGGGCATGACAGCATTCACCAATGATGGGGACAGGGATGCTGGAGTGGCGGCATGCGGTGGGAGCTGTGTCCTCAAAGGGTTTGCAGAAAGCCTCAGAGAGCTGCCAGCCTCCATGCCAGTAGGAGGCGGGTGAGAGGGGCAAGGCTGTGCTCCACACCACTTGGGACTGGGTGCGGCTGCTGTGGGCTGAGTGGAGCGTGGGTTTACACATGGGACAGGGACCCCTACTCCCCACCAGGGCCCAGGGCACCCCCTACTGTCAGCCAGGCTCCTGCCAGGACTGCTCTTGCCTCACGTGTGTTTTTGGATGGCAGCCAGGCCACACCACACCTACAACAAAGAAAGGAAAAGGGACTGGTCCTGGGCAGTGCGAGGACACTCACCTGTGTCTAGGATGGTGGGCCAGGTCCTGATGTCCACGGCAGCAGCAGCCTCCTTGGACCTGAGCAGCCGTGTGACAGCCTGCGTGGTGAGGACGCATGCAGACTTGCTGACCTGCATGGCGAGGGGCCAAGGGTGGGTGGGCAGGGCCTCTCGAGCTGCCCAGAAAAGGGGGCAGTGGAGGGCAGCCTTGCAGCCTCCCACTCACAGACCCTGACCCGCGGGCCAGGTAGGCGCACCTCCACGATCATCTTGACGGTGGGCAGTGTGGTGCCGAGGTTCTGAGGGTGCGGGGGCCGCACGGTGACAGGCACGCAGCCACAGTACAAGCAGCCATAGAACGCGGCGATGAGGTCCACCCCTGTGGAGACAAGGACTGGCTGTGAGGAGGCCGGCCACAAGAGGCTCCCACCAGCCTCTGTTCACTGTTCCTGCGAGATAGGGGGGGAGGTGGTGCTGGCGGGGCATGGGGTGACTCCTGGGTTTCCAAAGGGGTAACTGAGCTGAGGAGGCAGACACATGCAGAGAATGCAGAGAGGAGGGGCTAAGCTTAGTTTTGGAAGATGCTTCGGGGAGGGAATGTCCAGGGGGCTGCTTAGGATAGGTGGCTGCTTACAAAGAGCTGCAGGTGGACAGCCCCACATTGAGCCCACCTGGTGGGTAGACCAGAGCCACATGGTCCCCAACACTCAGTCTTCCCTTCTCCATCAGAGCTGCGGCCACTCTCTCAGCCCTTTTGTGCAGCTGGACACAGGTTGCAGTGCTTGTGACGGTGCCCTAGGAAAGTGATCTTTGAGCTCATCTGTGTGCTGGTGCGTGCAGGTGGGCTGTTCGCAGATCTGCGTGCACACCACCTGCACGCCACTGCACACGACACCCTGTGATTAGGGTCCATGATAATGACAATGTGTCAGTCCTAGGAGTGCGGCTGGTGTCTTTTTTTTTTGGTAGAGATGGGGTTTCACCATGTTGGCCAGGCTGGTCTCGAACTCCTGACCTCAGGTGATCTGTCTGCCTCAGCCTCTCAAAGTGCTGGGATTACAGGCATAAGCCACCACACATGGTCCACGACTGGTGTCTTTTCTCACCATCTGTACTCTCACTAGCAGTAAAGGGACAGGCACGCAAGCATCTCCTGTGTGGTCCCAGCTAACAGGGAGAGGTGCGGGCACTCCATTCACCCAGGGCAGAGCCAGAAACATGTGGCTAAAGACCTTCCTGGCCTTTTCAATAAGACATTCCATACAACACCATTATAAATAAATAATAAGCGATAAGCAAACATCCCCGAATTGTACTATTTTGCATGCCCACAGGTCACCTGCACCGAGCCTGGGCCTGTGTCATCTGCAACCGGCTTTCTCAGAGGCGTCTGTGCGTCTCCTCTAGGACTGACTGCACCAGCAACTTCATTCACCCTGTCTCTCTGCTGAGGGGCACTGGGGCTATGTGACCAGTTCAGTGCAAACAGAAATACCTGGTAACCCTACCTCTCTGCTCAGGACACTCATCCTCCCTGATCCCCTGCCAGGCCTCGCAGCTTTTTTTAGTTCTTCTTAAGAAGACAAAAAGTGCAATTCAGTCTAATAAACATAAAACTCCAGAGCAGACCAGTGTAACATCAAAACTCCCTGCTTCTTGATTGGTGGCTTCTACTGACAGAGGGCAGTGGAAGAGAGAGACCAGTGGACGCACTTATGTGCTGTGTCCAGGCACAAGGGCTGGGCAGATCCTGAGATTCCAAATCCTGGAAGCTTTGCCAGTCCATATGAGTCAGGGCCCCATCAGGACAGAAACTGAGATCTGGACTGGGACTCAAAGCCCGCAAGGTCCAAGATCCCACTGCATCTTTAGGGAAAACCCAGCGATCCCCAGCCTTATCTGCATCCCCTACCTGGGACCACCTGGCCCCCACCACACTGGCCTCCTTTCCTGCCTTGAGCCACTGGGCATCATTCTTCATAGCCCCTGCTACCCAGTTCCATTCAAAGCCCCCTCCCCAGCACTCCAGGTCACATCCCTCCACTGTATTGATATTGAGGTTCTCACCATAAGCTGATTTTACCTTGGTCAATGATAAATCATTGGCTGGTTTGTAGGCTTTAGAACTCAATCAATCATAATATAAATGTTTACTGGGCATGGTTCTAGATGCTTCCAATACACCAGAAAAACAAAGTCTCTCTCCTACGGAATTTGTCTTCTAGCAGGAAAGACTGATTTTAAACCTCCTGAGAGTAGGGGTCCTTTTAATCTTATTACTGTGCACTGTGCACATTGTAGGCATCATTAAGTATTTTTTTAATTCGAATGAGCAGCACCAAAAGCTAGAAGAGCATATTCTAAGCCGCAGTGACCTACTCTTTACGACACCAAAGCTTAAGAGTTCTTACAGCTTGTATGGTGCATGGACAGGGAGCCTTGCAGGGTTTTAAATTATTTAACTTTCTGTGTTTCCGCATTTTGCATTCCTGCCCACAACCTGAATATGAAGATTACAGCTTCTCCTTCTTGACATCCTGAATGTTCCTAGCATAGTGGCATGCACACAACACGAACTTGAAACACATGAGAATTTCCAAATCAGCAGCAGGAGCAGGGCAGGAAGCAACATTTGTCATTTAAAAGCTGTAACCAAATGTAGAAATTCTAAATGGCTAATTTTTTACAAAATAAACATTTCCTTTTAGCTCACAAACTTAGGAATATTTACATGTATACTGTTTTTAATTTTAAAAACTTGAACTGATGAAAATTTTCCTGCTAAACACAAAATCAATAGAAATACTATTGTGTGAAATGTGTGGAAAACAAGAAAGGAAAGGGCAGGCAGAGAGAGCTGCACCAGACAAGGGGGCTGAGTCCACAGGCACATTATTCTCTAAACATGAAAATAACCAGGACACTGGCATCACGAACTAGACAAGCAAAGGGCTCCACCGGCCCACAGGTGTTTCCAAGCCCTGTGGGCGCGACGCTGCCTCACCTTGGCGTTCAGCAGCAAGAACAGCGGGTGGTCAGGAGTGGTGTGGGCACGCCACTGCAGCACATCAGCCAGGAACAGGAACTGCACGAGAGGGTGACTTGGTCACTGGCGCCTCTGGGGCATGCACACCCGTCCACCCGTCCCCGGAACTGGCCTGTCACCTTCCGTGCCTGGTCGCTGTCCTCCAGGTGGGCGAGCTCTCTCCCGGAAGCCTGAGCGATTCTCTTCCCAGCAACCAGGTTCCCCACGATCATTGAGGCTGGTCCAACCTCTAGAAATGGGGGAACTCTGAATGAGAAGCTGGTGACTTCTCATATATAATCATCATGTGACTTTATTTACAATTTTTATTTTGAAAACATACTTGAATGAGGCATTTAACTCTTCTACTGAGATACAAATATTCAGAAAGCTAGCTACAAGGTTTATGCTAAGTGACAAAGAGAATTTCTCTCTTAAACATAAACCACGCCATATCGAGAAGTTTACTACATGACGTATCTCAGAGGATATGATTTGGCCTCAGTCACAGCAAAATTCTTAACATATTTTGTTTTACTGTACTTTATATATAAATCAGGAAATTAAATCTTCCTGATGAAATGTATTTAGTGATATGTGTTCAATAATTAACAACAAAAAAAAAACTTTGGCATGTACTAAAAGTCAACAGGACCAAATAAATGAAAAATTGCATTAAAGTTAAACCAGTCTCTAAAATTAGCTTTTAAATGTATAAAATGAGGGAAGGAAAGTTGACCATTTGCTGAGAGATTTCCAAGGTCCCATCAACCCAGTGTCTGTGGCGGGTCCCAGGGCCGAGGCAGGCAGCTGGCTCCTGGGGACAGGTGTGGCTTATGCCCCATAGCACAGTGTGGCCACAGAGGCACTTTTGACTTTAAGCTCCAGTATGATCCTGGGCATCATTTCTAGCCCTAGGGAGCCATCTCCTAGCCATGCAAAGCTAAGATGCCATCCTTGAGTTTATCGTTAAAATTGGTCCCTAACAGGCAGGTGGAAACCACCATGCAGGTGATGTCGTTAAGTTCCCCCATGCGTGGCTGGTTCTAGGAAGGCAGGAGGTGGCACCATTCTGGGATGCACACTCACTCTGGCTCTTGACCCCAGCCCCAAAGACGGGGGCACTTGGCACTGGAGGTTTGGCAAGGCCACACCCTAACCACAAGCACAGCTGTTATCACTGTTAGACTAGAGAGCATCCTGTTGTTAGGTTCAACTAACCTGGTTGTTTCTGACGAGGTTTGGGGAGGTTGGTAACACAGGTATGAGGGCACATCAGCACATTACACGGGTGCAGTGTCCCTTCCAGAAAGCGCTGTTTGGTTTCAGAAATGTGAATCCCTCCAAGAGGAGCCTTGGGCAAGGTGTTGGCGGGAACCAGGGCCAGACAGTACACGCCCACCTGGTGGATGCTGTCGATGGCCTGAAAGGGAAGGACCCTGTTTGGCACAGGCCCCCATCTTGAGGCTGGGGAGATCCTGGGTGCGGGACAGGAACATCCCCTCTGTGGACCTGTTCCCCAGGCCAGGAAATGGAATGCCCTCTGGACACTTTGTTAAATGAGGAAACAAGACGAAGAGGAGTGTGTGCAGTTTTCTACCATTTAACTCAGAAAGGGGAAACGCACACACTGTATTTGTGTACACATGTCCATAAATCTGTGACCAGAGGCTGAGGAGATGATGGTGAAAGGGCACAAAGCCTCAATTAGACAGGAGGAGGAAAGTTTTTTCTTTGAGATATATTGCACAGACTGGTGAATATAATAATGTACATTTCAAAATCACTATGAGAGTGCATTTCAAATGTTCTCATCAGAAAAAAATAAATATTGAGGTGATGGATAATTATTCTATATTGTATTCATAAATTATAACATCACTTCGTATCCCGTAAATACATTCAGCTGGAATTTGTCAATTTGCAGTGAAAAATACAGATAAACAAGCTGGAGGCAGGGAGGACAGGGCGGGACAAGCCAGCCATCTGGCACTCGGAGTGGAGTGGGGTGCCGTGCCAGGGCGCCCACCTGCAGCACCCGGCTCATCCACTGGAAGCTGTCCTCCTCCGAGGCATCCGGCCGCTGCTCAGCCACCAGGACAATCCGGTCATCGTGCAGCACGGCCACAGAGAACACAGCGATCCTGAGGGATGAGACATGGGAATGGCTACACGGCAAGGGGCCAAACAAGACACAGATGCATTCTCACCCTCACAATGGAAGGGGCAGGCTGTCCTAGTATTTAAAATGCAGTCTATCAGGCTGTCCTAGTATTTAAAATGCAGTCTATCAAATGGGGCTACCTGCTGCAAATTCAAAAAGCAACTCATCATTCTAATCTCCTAGAGGATAGTTGAAATGTGTCTCAAGTCACAAAAAACAGAGAGGACTTCAGGACAAAGCAAAACAGCTCCAAAGACACGTTTTTACAAGAAAAAATTCCTTAATCTGATGTAAATTTCCTTGTGCACAAATCTTTGTCTAAAAATTCTATTTATTGTATTTTTTTAATCCAACAGATCACATCTCTATTTTACTAATCTATTCACATTTATAGTGATTAGTATATTTAGACGTGTTTTTACTATCTTAAAAATTTCAACATGTCCTCCTTTTTTCTGTGTTGCCTTTTCCTTCTTTTAGACTTTGAGTTGAATCTCTGTCTTTTCCTTTATAAAGTAAGAAGATGGTCTCCCCACCAAACCCATCATGTTAGGGTGTCTACCATTCTGACTCTGGGACATGATGAATATACCGTCTCTTGTCCTTTCCTTTGACTTGTGTTGTGTACACACACACACACACATTTACACAACAGACCTCACCTACTACTGAGTTGTCCTTACTCTCATACATCTTATAGCACTTGCTGAATTTATTTCTCTTAGTATCTTGACCAAAACTGTTTTCAGTACGGATCTCTGTGTGTCAAAACTTCTGAAATTTACATGCTTAAAAATATTTTTTATTACAACTGCACAATAAAGTGACAATTTGGATAAATTGGGTGCACTGTTATCTTGTGCCAGTTCTACTGTGGGGAAGTCTGATGTGTTTTGCTTGGCTTTTGTGTGGTCCATGGTGAGAATACAGATAAGCTCAACATGCCATGGGGCCCTCTGTGGACCATTTCCCAGTCCAGAGAACCCCAACCACCTGCTTCCTCAGACAATCCCTGCTCCACTCCACATATCCCTTCTCCTTGAGTTTGCTATCTGGACACCAGCCCTTATTCTCTCCCATCTCTCTTAATAGTTCCTTTAAAGTTCCTATTTTACTTCCAGAGTAGTTCCCTAATCTGACTTTCCACCTTCTCTACTTGTTCTCTAGCTGTATCCATTTTATGTACGCCATCTACTGTGTTCTTTGAACAATTACTTTGTTAGCATTTCTTGATCTTAGTTCATGTTGCAAATCTTCTATTGCTCTTCTTCCAATGGCACATATACTCTCAACTGGTTGTGGTTCCATTTCCAAGCTCCTGTATTCCTCAGCTCTTCCCTAGTGGGGACAGGGAGGCTATCCTGCCTGCAGATGCAGTCACCATCAGGTACAGGTGGCCCTGCGAGGGAGTGGTCTCCCTGCTCCACCTCAAAGCAGGGTTTGGGCTACCCTGATGTTATCCCTAAGGACACCTGCCCAACGTGTCCCCCATTTCTGCTGTGAGGGGCAGGTCATGACCCTGGCTGTGCCACCTTCCTCCTGCACGCAGGCACGCGTGCGTGCACACACACACACACACACACACGCATGCACACATGCATGAGCATAGTCTGCCCTTCCCAGCCCCCTGAGCAATCTCCCACCTTCTCTGTTGTCCATTCTCTGGGCTTTTTCCTCAAGACTAACCATGATGACACACCACTTTGCAGAATCCCCTCATGATTGCTTTAAGGGTTACTCAAAGGCAGGGTCTGACCTGGCTCCCAAGTACCTTAGTTTGAGTAACAAAAGGCACATCCTTGGCCAGGCACATTGGCTGACACCTGTAATCCCAGCAGTTTGGAGGCCAAGGAGGGAGGATTGCTTGAGCCCAGGAGTTTGAGAGCAGCTTGAGCAACATAGTGAGACTCTATCTCTACAAAAAAACTAAAAAATTAGCCAGGCATGGGGTGCATGCCTGTGGTCCCAGCTACTCAGGAGGCTGCGGTAAGAGGACTGCTTGAAGCCCGGGAGGTTGAGGCTCCAGTGAGTTATGATCACACTACTGCACTCCAGCCTGGATGGGCAACAGAGTGAGACCCTATCTTTTTTTTTTTTTAAAAAAAAAAAAAAAAAAAAGGGCACCCCCTTGAGAAAAATAACATTTAAAAAGGAGGCTGGTCGAGTGGACCAGTTAGGGGAAGAGCTTCCTCCCAGACAAGGAGCTTGGGAGTAGAAGGAGCAAAATTCTCCTCCTGACCCCTGTGCCCAGGGGCATAGGCCTAGAGGTCTATTATTTGCTCAAGAGACTCTCTAAGGTCCTTGCTTTACACATGTAGAAAAGTTGAGTTGATTTTTATTCCAGAGGCAATGGAGGGTGTCATGTGTCTCGCAGAGAAAATGGCACTTTTCTGTTTTAATTCACATTCCAAGGTTATTAGGAACTTAGACCCATTTCTCCTTTGCTTTACTCAATTCTTCCCTCTCTGATTTGTCCCCTTGAGCCTTTGCCCCAAATTTTACATCAAAACCTTATTTTCTTAAGGAATCCAAGGAACTCTTTGGACAGTAAGGATATTAACTCTGGTATCATTGCTGCAGATATTTTCCTTTTACTTTAGGAGTTTTCTGATGTACAACAATTTTTAGGCTTTGTGAATTCAAATTTGCTGGGCTTTCCATCTACTGCAGAAAGACTTCCCGAGCTGTAAATGGAAGGAATCTACTCCCGGCACAGGGGTCCGCAGCGCATCACCTGCCTCTGTAGACAAACTTCATGGGCTCCACGGCCAGTGCGGTGGCCACAACGTCATCTGCATTGTGTCTGCGGACTCCAGTGACCATCAGCCCGTCCAGTTTGCCCACGATGAAGACCAGGTTGTCCTGAGGGAAAGGGTGTGGGTCAAGACTCCACCCACACGGGCAGAAGCTGGATGCGCCAGGACCATGGTCAGGCCCCTCAAGAAGGGGCCAACAGCACAGGAGCCTCTAGCGCCTTGCAAACGGGTCAATGCCTCACAGACCCAATCTGCAATGCAGACCCTGTGACAAGCTAGGCTTGGAACAGGGGCAGGCTGTGTGGAAGGAATGGGGGCTGCTGGGGCAGCATCAGGAAGGGGGTCAGCATGGGAAAGGGGCAGGCTGTGTGGAAGGAATGGGGGCTGCTGGGGCAGTGTCAGGAAGGGAAAGGCTCATAAGTGGGAAACAAGTTGTGGGTGGAGTTTGGGAAGGACTGAAAACTGCTGAGCTAAGGGCAGGAGTCCCAAACCTGGCACCAGTGACCTTCTGGGCTGACAATACCGTCGCAGGTGCTGTCCTGTGCTAATGTTGGACACTGAGCAGCATCTCTGGCCTCTAGGTACTCACTAGATGCCAGGAGCACTCCCCTCCCTTGAGTTGTGACAAGCAAAAATGTCTTCACAAGTTGCCAGAAGTCCCCTGGGAGGGAAGGGGCAAAATTGCCCAGTTGAGAGAAACACTGGGCCAAGATGTACAAATAGAAGTATTTATTTTTGAATAGTTTAGACATCCAAAATGGTAAAGAATGATATAATGAATACTCACGAACCTGCCACTCCATATAAAAAGCAAAACATCCTCATCCACCCCGGGGACCCCCGACTCGGGCCTGTGTGCAGGACTGTGCACCAGTCTCAGAGGTGTGGATGGCCCTGCACACAGGTAGGTGATGGGCAGGGAGGTCAGTGTGACCGACCAAGGCCACAAGGGAGGTCAGGAATGGCCAGGACAAGGGTGGGACTGCAACGAGATGTCCCTTAGCCACGCCCCCTACCTTCTCTGACTGCCAGTCCTGGTACAGGAGGACATACTCACAGGCCCGATGAAGCCCAGCAAGCCCGTCCTGGTGAATGGCCTGTCAAAGATGGGTGCTCCTCCTGTGGTGACCGGAACTGCCTGCACAAAGTGGAGAGGGGCACGATCAGGCTGTGGACAACCAACCAACTGGCCAAAAAGACCCAGCAGGCGGCAGGAGACTCAGCACCATGTGTACGCCTGCTGGCCAGGGGGAAAAAGGAGGCTGGCCCTGCATAGGCCCAGTTTCTGTGGCCTGGCTGCTCCATCTCCTGGGCAGGCCTCCTGAGGCAGGACACAAGCATCCCTTTTATCTCTGCTCTGGGTGCCTGGCCTCCCCTGGCCTCACTAGACTTGTCCTGAACAACTCACATCACAACAATGCAAAATAGCAGAGGGCTGGTTTCCCTGGGGCCACGGTGAGTGCCTTCCTATTGGCTACCAGGTCGCACCCACACACCCTTCTCCCATGCAGGACTGTGGGAAGCACGCTGAATCCCAGCTCTCCACAGCATGCCTGGTCCTGGTACTGGCCTTGCCCTCACTCTGGGAGGACACACAGGGGTGTGCAGGCCATGTGCCAACAGCCCCAGCAGGGCCTGTGTGGAAGGAGACCATCCCCGCAGCCTCTGCAATCCCCCAGCACCCAGCACACCTGGGGCCCCATGAGTGCTCATGCAACTTAACTTCAACATGAAAGTCAGGAAAAGGGACAAACCTCAAACACATTCTTCGTGATTCCAAGCAATCCATAGTACGCTGTGCCAGTTGCACTGGAACTGACGCATATTTCTCCCACTTCATCAGTTTTACAAAGATAAGGGGTACCTTCTAACTTCACAACACATACATTAGCTAAAATGAGAAAAAAAAAAACTCAAAATAATAAAGAACGTGTTTAAATGGATCATTCACAAAGATCTCCTTGCTGCTGTATGTGCAGTTATGGAAACAGGATGTTATATACACAGCATCTTCTTATAAGGAGTTTTATGACACAGATGGATACACATGCTACCTAGCTATAAGTCTTTATATTTTATATGTAATATTTTTTATAATCAATGTAAGGTGACCAGAAAGTACAACACATCCTTCATGTAATAAGCCCTGGCTGACAAAATATTTCCTGTACTACAATAAATAAACCCTGTGCCTCCTCTTGTCATACTGCCCTCTCGGGTCCACATAGGGTGCTGCTGGCCCTGGCTCCAGACCATCACCATCACACACGAGCCCAGGACACCAGCTCCTGCTCCAGAGGCTGACAGAACTCTGCCCATGCCTGCCCCCTTTCTAGTAACCTTATTTTAAATGCTAATCTGCCACGTGACTCCAGACTAATCTTAAGTCTAGGAGTGCCTCTAAGATATCTTCATGGAGAAATACCTATTCATTTTAAGTTCTGCCTAACCTCCAAAACAACCTTGATGCTGCTGCACACACTACAGGCTATGAGGTCCAGGGCACTCCCTCAGCCATGTGCACATTCTTTCCAGAGCGCAGATGCTCTTCCCCAAGACAAAGGCCCTGGGTCTGGAGGGTTGCGGTGCAGAGATCTACCTGCCTTGCAGCCACTCAAGACCAGGATTCTATCTGTAAGTTCCCCCAATGAACCACCCTTTACTGACAAACCATCTGTCTGCCTCCTTCTTCAGTTTCTCGGCCTTTCCGCATTTGGGGGCCAATTTGCACACATGCGCCTTTTCATGGAGCGCGATGTCTCAGGCCTCAGCGTGACTCCTCCCCCAACCCCATCACCCAGTTCTGTTTTTACTTAAGTGCATCCTACCCAACTCTCGGCGACCTGCTGCCTTCCCCTCCCACATGGGATCTCGTCTGCCTAGTCATCAGCTCTGCCACAGAAAGGCCTGCAGAAACAGCCTCACACAAAAGCATGAGATGCACAAATGAATGAGCGGTGGTCCATTAAACGAAACTTGGTTACTTAGCAATCAATTAACCCATTGGGTCAGCTAGGAACTGTGCTTCTGTGCCTCTTCTTGAGTTTTTTTCTAATACATTCTCATCTCCAAAGACAGTAAAAAGAAAGACAGAGACAACCAGATATTTGCTTCCTTTTGCCACAAATCAGATAAAAGACTTTGCAGAGAGAATGCAGCCATGCTTGGCTGATGTGGAAGGTGGTGCTTGTCTGTGCTTCCAGGTGGCCATCCAGGCAGCTGTCAGTGCCACACAACACTTACAAGCACATGCAGAGATGGGGCAAGGTCACGAAAAGCCACAAAGCACCACATACACACTTGATACCGTAGTGAACACAAATGCTGCAGGCCTACACAGGGCAGACTGAAAAACTGCTGAAAACAAATCACCGTAGGATTCACCATGGGGCTCAGTCCCACAACAAGGGGTACAGCCCGGGGGCTGTGGAGGGTCATGGGAAACAGGGGTCCACCTGTGGGAGTGCTGCGTGCACGCCTGGGGGAGTGCCCGGGGGAGCGCTATGCGTTCGCGCCTGGCAGAGGGGGAGCGCTGCATGCACACACCTGGGGGAGGGGGGTGCTCTGCGTGCACACCTGGGGGAGCGCTGCATGCACATCTGGTAGAGCGCTGCGTGCACACACCTGGGGGAGCGCTGAGTGCACGCCTGGGGGAGCACTGTGTGCACGCCTGGGGAAGGAGGTGTGCTGCGTGCACGCCTAGGGGAGCGCTGCGCAAGCATGTCCTGTCCTAATCCACATTTTACAAATAAAATGCGCACAACTACAGATATTCCTAAGATTCATTCAGAATCATGACCTCATGATGATTTTCCAGGGAAGTTTAAACACTTACCTGTATTTTCCCCATGACGTAAATAAGTGACACCCCAATGATTGCTATCTGTGAAAATGTTTTATGACAGGTTCAAGCACCGTGCAAGACTGACTGTTCTATTTCTCAGTAGAATTATTTTACGACAGGTTCAAGCACCGTGCAAGACTGACTGTTCTATTTCTCAGTAGAATTACAGGAAAAAAATGATGCCATTTGTATGAGTAAAAAGTAGAGCTAGAAACACAGGCTGAAATACTTCAGTCTTATTCAATGAGGACCCAGCATCTGTGCACACACAGGGATCAGGCACCAGCTGGCCCCAGGCTCCAGGTTAGAGATGGCTGGGCTGCCAGCACCACCCACAGACAGGGTCTGCACCTGAGCAGCCACAGCCTGTCAGCACAGCCGCCTGCAAGAGGCAGAGTTGCAGGCACAAGAGCCAGGACGCTGAGCCTCTCGCAGTGCCTGCAACCCCTAACGCAGTCAGGGCCGCATTGGAAGGGGGGAGACTGCACTGAGAGATGGGGCCCTGCCTCTAGAAGTCACCAAAAGGGGCCCTGACAGCTGCCCATGAACCCCAGAAGGGCCATCGCAGGGAGGCAGGAAAGCTGAAGTAGCTGTGGGGTGGCTACAAGGAGGGCAGCCTCAGACCACATGACAGTGTCCCCTCTCGAATGTCACCAGGGCCTCCCAGGCCAGATTCTGCCTCAGGCCAGCAAGGAAAACCTCCAACATCTAACATGACAGTCAGGCCCACAGCACCGACGTCTGCAGAAGAGTTCACATAGGCCTTTCTGACATCGAGGAATTTCTGGGAAGCTTCCATGAGGCTTCTAACACATGCTTGCTAGAACTTACTTAGATAACCTAATTATCAAGTTATTCACAAACGTTACCATTTTCCTCAGAGTTGCCCACTTCACATGGTTGCCATGGGGTTAAATGCTTCAACACATATGAAGTATGAAGCCTGTGCCTGGAACACAGTGAGCTATTATCACCATCTTCCCAAACATCAAAGAACTGTCAGTGAGCTGCATAGGCCATATAGACATCTTTATATTTTAGCTCATCTTTAAACTTAACACAAAGGGAGGGAAAAAAACTGAGCAAATATTTTACAAAGTAAGATTCCAATTTACATTGAAAATCATTCTTGAGAAATCTTTTACTTGGATGCTTGCTTCTAAAGCACTACTATAAAGCCTGCAGCATTTATAAGAGGCTGAGGCAGGAGAATCGCTTGAACCTGGGAGGCGGATGATGCAGTGAGCCAAGATCACACCACTGCACTCCGGCCTGGTGACAAAGCAAGACTCCGTCTCAAAACAAAACAAAACCCTTTTTGTTACCTCAATCAGTCACGGACAAAGACCCACTCTGGTTATGTCTCTTACCTCCAGGCATCACCTGACCAACGTCCTGAACAGTAAGGACTGACAACTTTTCTTCAGTATCCACTCTGATAACACCATAACTTAGACCGTTCATCGATAGGACTGCTTTTCTTGGAGGTGGTCCTCCCAGATCAGGTGGCCTAGAAAATAAAACCACCATGGGGTTAACTGACGAGGGGGATAAAATTCCAGGGAGGTGGGCCCACCTTGCCTGCAGCATGATTCTGCAAGCACCAAAGCCACTGCTCCATGTTACAGACTTGTGAGAAACGCATGTTCTAAAGATGCTGCAATGTCTCCAAACTACATGCCCCTCTGCAATGTGACCTCGACACTCCACTCAGTGGAAAAAGGCCTGTGACTACAGTGGTTGTGATGCTACGTGACTCCCAACGCAGGCCAGAAACATCAATTCAGCTTCTGCGCGACTGTCGGGACACTCGCCAGAAACATCAATTCAGCTTCTGTGCGACTGTCGGGACACTCGCCAGAAACATCAATTCAGCTTCTGCGCGACTGTCGGGACACTCGCCTGAAACATCAATTCAGCTTCTGCGCGACTGTCGGGACACTCGCCTGGAGCCCTGCGATGCCAGGCAAACAGAATGACGGTGTTAAGGCCACTGCGCTGCAAGGAAGCCCAGAGCGGCTCACTCTGAGAGAGCAGGTGGGGGCCTGAGATGTACACACACAAAGCTGTCTCGGCCCCTCACCGCTCCTGTCCAAACACCATCTCCTGCAAGCCAGAACCACCTGGCAGAGCCCTTCCTAAGCTCCTGGCCCACAGAAAGCATGTGAGACAATAAAATGACTGTTGTTGTTTGTGATACAACAATAGTAACTGGAACACTGAGCAACAAAGGCGTTTCCTCCAATAAGAAAAAAATTACACAGTTGCGCAAAACAAATCACCATAGAACAAAAGAATGAAGAATAATTTATAGTTTGTAGACAACAATAGTGTTTTTTTTAATGTTAAATGATTAAATAGTTAGGGTTACTTTTTTTTTTTTTTTTTGAGACAGAGTTTCACTCTTGTTGCCCAGGCTGGAGTGCAATGGCGCGATCTTGGCTCACTGCAACCTCCACCTCCCGGGTTCAAGCAGTTCTCCTGCCTCAGCCTCTCGAGTAGCTGGGACTATAGGCACCCGCCACCACGCCTGGCTAATTTTTTGTATTTTCAGTAGAGATGGGGTTTCACTATGTTAGCCAGGCTGGTCTCGAACTCCTAACCTAAGGTGATCCACCTGCCTAGGCCTCCCAAAGTGCTGGGATTACAGGCATGAGCCACCGTGCCCAGCCAAGTTAGGGTTACTGTTAAAAACTTAGGGTTACTTCCATATATGGAAACATATGCCATTTATGAATATATGACTATAATACAAGATTACAATTGAGGCTAAGACACCTCAGCTGTGAGCACACTGAGTTCTACCCACAGGATGGAGCTGGGGGTGAGGCAGGTGAGATGAGGAGAAAGGAAACCTCAGGAGGGGAGTGAGGAGCAGAGGAAGGACCAGCAGCCCCGCACCCACACACGAGGACACTCAGGGCAGTCTGCAGGCTCAACATGCCCTCCAGGCTGAGAGAGATGACATGAGGAAAACCGCCACAGGAGCAGCACAGGCCTCCCGGGAGGTGGGTGGCCGGGCACTAAGCACCAGGCCGGGCGCTTCTCCAGGCAGGTCAATGGTTCCCACAGACTCCACGGGCTGACCGACACCTGCCTCAGAGTAAGAAACAGTTCCTAGGTTGTAATGTTTACTACAGCTACAGACAAGATGACAAGGCCTTTCTAATTTGGGAAGCACTTAGGAAAATCCCAAGCCGGCATTCTGCAAGAATCCAGAGTATGGCCCAGGAAGTTCCTACCCAATTCCCCACGCACACCCAAGCTGGCAAAATGTGGGGGCCAGGCACCAAGGTGCTACTGCACAAATGGGCCTGGACCCTAACAGGCACAGGCACAGCTCCAGGATAACTCAGCTGTATGCAGAAGATTCAACTAAGTGCTCATGAGACATAGCAAGGAATGAGGTTACCTGCGGATGGCGACAGTCAGCGCCTCAGGAGAACTTGCACAAGGACAGATGACCTCCGGCCTCAGACCTCTGGACTGGAAGACGTTGAGGAAGGCATCACAGGAGGAGATCGACCCTGCACAGAGCAACAAGAGTGGAACACCAGCACTAACTGGGGGGCCAGCAGGGAAGGGGTGGCTGGCCACTGACGCACAGGAGCACATGCTCTTGGGGGTGTACCAGGCCACAGCTGGTGGCTGCACATGCTCAAGTCAGCACAGCCTGAGCCATCAGAACCACAGGGCTGCGTCAGCAGAAGGAAGGGGCCCCTTCACAGGCACCCTCAGACTTCATGTTCTTCAAGGAAGATGGTGTCTTTAAAGGAAATCAGACAGCCACGGATGGTTTAGTGCTCCAAGGGGCATCACTAGGGATAGGAAGGTGCTGCATGTGGTGGTAGACAAGCCGCACAGCACTGCAAGGATCAGGTGCAGTGACGGGGGGAGTGCCATGGGAAGAGGCACTGGACGGGAGGCGCATGCTCTGACTCCACCATGTGGACCACAGAGCGGCGGTGGGCATGGGATGGAGACGCAGAGACCTGAGCAGTGCTGCAGAACCCAGAAGCAGGCCCTGCCTGGCTCAGGTGTGGACCAAGAGAATGAGAGGCTCTGGGGATGCTGAAAGGTGGGGTGACCTCCCAAGAGATAGGGTGTCGGCCACACTGGAGAGGGCATAAGATGAAACATCAGCTTCTGATCCAGGGTAGTCTCCAGTGCATAGACAATGATTCCGGTTAACAAACAAGAAAACCCCTAATACCTGGTCAACATGTATGTGCTGCAACAGGAGCCCCTGTGTGACCAGCATCACCTGAGGCTTCCCCAGAGAAGGTACTGAGTCGGACCCTGGACAGTCCTGGGCCCCAGAGCTCACATGTGCAGCCTTGACAAAGCAGTTCCCATTCAGACCACCGCACGCAGGAGGCCCTCGGTGCCCACTCGGACCACTGCACGCAGGAGGCCCTACATGCTCAGGCAGCAGCCATAGGGAGCTCCTCCTGGGAGGACGTGGGGGCCACCCAGGCAAACCAGGAGGGAGAATGGTTGGGTCCTGGTGGGAGAAGTGAAGCCAGAAGCCAGAGACGTGGGGGCACCAGGACAAAGGGTAGGAGGCTGGGGATGAGGCCTAAAGAGAAACAGGAGCCCCAGGCCACAGCACAATCTGGTAATTTCTTAAGAAAGATGACTCTCATTAAGGCATGTACCTTTCATCAAGCATATTAAAATTGCTTTTAAATTTAGTGGCCTAATAAACATGCACGGGATAAACCAGTGAATCACCAAGATGTTCCGTGTCATAGAAATGATGGGACATGTGTATCTATATGACATTGGCAGTGAAAATGCCTCCATTTTGCTTCTCAGTGTATTCTACTTTGGTTTGCAGGAGGGGACACTGTGTGGGGTATGCGCCGGGCACACAGGCTCACTCACACGGGTTGGCGCCATCGGCCACAATCAGCATGCGCAGTGAGCTGAGGCTGACGTCCCTCTGGCCCCGCTGAGCTAGGAGAGACCAGTGCATGTCTCGCGACTTCACCAGTGCGGCCCGAGCTGCAGAGAGAGGATGGCAAGACATCCCTGCGTCACGAGGGCTGGCACCCTCACACGCCTACAGACACATGTACCTCATCCCACACAGAGGTGTACATGCACAGACACAACACTTAGCTCCTAGGTCACAAGCTCTCTGCAGCTGTCTCTCACATGCAGTCTAACGAACTCTCAAAGCTTTTTCCACAAAAATCAACTCTGAGGTACAATTTAGACATCAAAACCTCAGATCCATTTCCAACATTAATTTTTTCTTAGAAGCTCCACATTGCTCTTTTCCTATCTGCCCGCTTCGTCTCATGTTGTCCTTCCCCAAACCCCTGGAGCTGGCTGAGAAGTGTGAGGACCCCAGGAGCTAAACAGATGGTCTTGGGCCTCAGTCTGGCCCCTGCACTGGCTAGCATGTGGAATCCAGCAATCCCCCCCACCCCTACACAAGCTTCAGTTTCCCTCCATAAAGTAGGACAGACAGAGAGAGCTGCCCCTCCACACTGCTCTGAGATACGTCTAGAGGGGCACAGCCCAGCAGGTAGAACAAGGCAAAATGGGTGACCCAGATGATCCAGTGCCTCAGTGGCTGGTAGAAGTGCCACTGAGCTCCACAGGGCAGAGACACAGACTGCCGACTGTGCAGGTGTGGCCATGCTGGGGCCACCTGCTTGGTCCCAGGAGGCACCTCAACTGTTGAGAGAAGTAAGGCCCAGACCCCACCAAGTGGCCCTACTTACCACATCACCCATGAAACCCTGAGGGCCATGCCCGAGGCAGAGAAAGCCCCCATACTCCTAGGCAGGGGTGTGACCAAGAAAGACGTCCCCCAGCTCCTCAGCCTACATCTGCAGTTCCACATGTCAGCTGTATTTTTTCTTAAGCACCAAAGGTCAGTTCAAAGAGATTTCCCTAAAGAAGGGTGAATGCCATGACCATGGTATCCGTTACCTTTATAGAAGCACACTTTCTGGATCCAGGAGAGTGGGTTCGCCTTCATCAGCGCGTAGGGGACGCTGACCACATGCATCCTGTTCATGACGCTCTGTGGGGGAGCACACATGCTTAGGGCGAGTGGGCCCAAGCCACACCAGAAAAAGCAAAACAAAACCGATGTACTCTCCCAACAACATTTCAGGCAGAGGCTTGGGTTCATCTCAATCCCTTGTTCCAACAATTAGTCATCAGCAAACAACACTCACTGTTAACACTCCATGCCACAGACCAGCATCCCTTTTGAAATCCAGCACATTTGTTAATGTTTCAGCTGCAAGTGGACAAAGAAGGTTACACCACTGAGCAACCCTCTCAATAAGCCCTATGCATTTTCTAGAGAAATTCTGAGGTGAGTATGTCATCAACATGTAAGTTTCAGGGAACAGACACAGCATTTCCAAATACCACGTACCAATTAATAATAATCCTGGTTATCTATTCAAATTACTGGAAACACATAAAAGTAGAAGGTCATGGAACTAACACAGAGAACCATGCTTAGCACTAATCAGAAGGCACAGGAACATCACATACTGAAGAAGCTGTACAAGGTGTCACCACAGCTTGTCTTTTCTTCTTTTTTTTTTTTTTTTTGAGACAGAGTCTCGCTCTGTTGCCCAGGCTAGAGTGCAATGGAGCAATCTCAGCTCACTGCAACCTCTGCCTCCCAGGTTCAAGCAATTCTCCTGTCTGAGCCTCCCGAGTAGCTGGGACTACAGGCATGCGCTGCCATGCCCGGCTAATTTTTGTATTTTTAGTAAAGAAGGGATTTCACCATGTTGGCCAGGCTGGTCTCAAACTCCTGACCTCAAGTGATATGCCCACCTCGGCCTCCCAAAGTGCTGGGATTACAGGCATAAGTCACCGCGCCCGGCCTCTCCACATCTTTTCATCAGATATTCTGAGTGGGTATTCTTTTCAGAATCAAGAGGTGGGGATGAAAAACTGTCAGGGATATTCTTACTTCTCAACTCTACACAGAGGCCGTGATCCGGCATCTCCCCTCTGTAAGACCTGGTGGTTCCCATCACCCTTCAGAAAGTCACTCTTCCTCTGCCCGTTTTCTCATCCAGAGGTGTGCAGTTAACACATTTTAGGAAGCTGGAGTGGATAGGGGTCCTGAGGGTTCCCAGCACAGCTCTCTGCTCAGAGCCCCTGGCCAAGTCTTCTCTAAGATCTGGCTCCCACCTCACACAGGCAGAAAGGACAGAGCCTGGGGCTGTGGGCAGACCTGACTTCTCGCCAAAGGCCACAGCACTCCAAAGGTGAACAGGAGAGGTTTGATTTGTGTGCCAGGAAATGCTGTTGCACCATGAATAACAGTACTATAAACATCCTTTCTCTGTTGGCTAAAGAACACAAATTATTATCATTATTATTTAGAGACGGGGTCTTATTATGTTGCCAGGCTGCAGTGCAGTGGATATTTATAGGCACAATCCCATTACTCATCGGCATGGGAGTTTTGACCTGCTCCCTTTCCTACTTGGGTCAGTTCACCCCTCCTTAGCAAGCTGGTGGTTCCCCATTCCTAGAAGGTCACCATGTTGCTGCCAAACTTCGTGCAGATACCTGGTTAGCACAGCCCACTACAGCCCAAAACTCCTGGGCTCAGGCGGTCCTCTTACCTCAGCTTCCCAAGTAGCTGGGACTGTAGGCACACACCACCACACCTGGCTAAAGAACCCAAATTATAGGTGACATATGTAAGATTAGCTCTGGGCTGAAGACAAAGAAAGTCATGGGGCTTGATCTGAAAGATCGAACTTTTTTAATAAAGCCCTTAAAAAATACCTAAAATCACTTTCTAAATCTCAAGTAAAAGCTTTAGCTGTGCCCTCAACTTACCCCCTTGCTTTTAAACACCTATATTTCTTTCTTTTTTTAAATTTTATTTAAAATTTCGCTCTTTTTTTGTAGAGACAGGATCTCACTATGTTGTCCAGGCTGCTCTCAAACTCTTGACCTCAAGTGTTCCTCCTGCTTTAGCCTACCAAAGTGGTGGGATTACTGGTATGAACCACTGCACCTGGGCTAAACACCTATATTTTAGATATTTAAACATATCATTCAATTTCACTCTGTAGTTTTGTTCAATTCCAGTATTACAATGTAAGAAAACTACTATGAGTCCATTTTTACAGTTTTTAAAATTATATGTCACAGTGTGCCCCATAAATATATATAATCAGTACTTATCAATTAAATAATATTAATTTAAAAATATTTCCCTAAGTATCTGACATTTGAAGAAAATCAGGTGCTGACTATACTTTACCAACAGATCATCTATAACCATAAAGATTCTACTTATATATTTCTATGCATGACAGCTAAGGTCAAAACTACAGTCATAGATACAGTAATAGAAAACTAAAAGTGTTTTCCTCTTTTTGAATGAAAAATGCCCTGACCCTCAGTATGTCACAGAGTAAGCCAGCCCCCCAGGGCAGGCCTGTGAACCCAGCACTGTGTATAAATCAATCAGTGGGATATAGGTTCCATGTTCCATAAAATCAACATCCATGTACATTTACTGAAAACAACCCTGATGGGGTTGTCTGGACTCTGCTAAGAGACACCGTGTGCCCTCTTGGCCAGCACAACCACAGAGACACCATAAGCATGCTAAAGACGGTGCATCTCCCTACCTGGCATGACCTGGATTAATGGGCAAAGGCATTACCCAGGGGTGGTTTTGACAGGTGCAGCGACAGTCACATGATTAGGTACGTCAGGTATCTGTGTGAGGCTGGAGGGGCCACCGCTCCACCCCCGAGAGCCCTTACCTTCTGAGTACCCGCACGCCTGGGTCAGAGCTCGGCACTGTGCCAGCAGGGATGCGTGGGACACTGTGACCCCCACCGTACTGCCTTCTTTGCTGGTTTTATACTGAAAGATTTCAAGGAAAAAAACATGATGTGGTATTTCTAGAGGTGACAACAGACAGAACGGAGACTGACAGAATCTTCAAAAGAAGAAGTGGTCAGTGTCTCTCCTCTAACCATCTTGCTAGGCCCAGGTACATGGCAAACCCTGGCCGCTGAGGGGATGCTTCAGTGGAAGTTGTGGCTCCTCTTGGGCAGGTGCCTGAGGGCAATGGTGCGCCATGGGCTCCCTCATAACTGTCTGCATCCCCAGGGAGCCAGTTAGGAGAGAATTAGATAAGAGACAAACCTGGAAGGATCTGAGCAAGGATCTATATGACACTCTGTATTTCCAGGGCAGAGATAAAACAAGAACTCTTAGGCCGAAATTTAACAAAAAAGAATAGCAACTTACATTCTTATGAAAAGCATGACTTAAGCCTGTGGGATATGTTTTTACGTGCTCTAAGTTAGGAACAGTCATTACCTCAATGTAGGCAGTCCCAGTCCCTGTGTCCTGGGCCAGAGGGTGCCAGTCCTTGGGGGGCTTGGCTAGATGCTTCCCATCAATCACTAACCAGGAGAGGGGGGGCCAACCTGTGACACACAGACAGGACACAGAACAGCAAGCAGTCAGAGGCATCTGCTCCCCACACTCGAAGCCTGCGCCTCCAACATGCAGCACTAGCTACTGAGTGACTAAGGAGTGCAAGTTGTAGTCTCATTTTATGTAATTTAAAAAGGTACATCCGGCCAGTGGCTACCATATTAGACAGTACAGGTGGAGACATGAAGCCAGATGAAAACCGAGATTCACCAAGGCCTTGAACAAGGGATCACTTTTGCTGAAGACCCAGCCACCTCTGTCATGTTTAATTTCTGGAACACCATGCATTTAACACAGACCACAGTCAGAACACTGACTCCCCTTCCCTTGGGAGGCCTCACCTTTGAAAGCTGCCACCTCTCCCGTCTGTGCCTTGGGGAGGCCTTTCTGACAAGCATCTGTGGTCAGGGCCAAGGAGACTCCACAGCTGCCCAGCAGAAACCCAACCTGCTGGCTGCCTGCGTCCTGCAGAAAGCAGAGTGACCGGGTAGGGTGGGGTGCTCACAGCTGCCACAGCCCCAGACCCTTGGTGCTCCAGGCCATGCACAGAGAACAGATCTTTTTTTCATCTCTCATAAAACTTCCAGAATAATTCAGTCCCATTATTAATATATAGGATCTTTTCATGGAAATAGTTCATGAAAATGTGACAACTATGTTTAAATTTAAAAGATAATTTTGGTTTGTATTTGTGGGGAAATATAAAGTTTAATGGGTTAATTTCTCAAAGTTTATTCTTACAAATGACATTTAGAAGCATTTTTAATAAACTCCAAAGTTAATGGCATTGAAATTTCTATTGAATCATGTTTGAAATTTACAAATTAATCTGGAGAGGCCTGGTCACTAACAATATTAATTATTTCCACACAGAAACACGTTTCCTTGTAGCCAAGTCTTCTGTGTCCCTCAGCAGTATTCTGTCATTCTCTTCACATAAATTTGACAAATCTCTAGTTTTACTCCTAAGAATCACTGCATTCAAATACCTGCTCATCACATATTATCCTTTGAGATACACTAGTTTTATTTGCAAATTTTACTTTTGGGATTCTTGAATATTTCTGGATAATGCTCATGTAAACAACTGCCTGAATTCTGGGACAGGATGACAGAAAACTGATTTTCTCAAATTCATGCCTTGTCTACTCCTAAATGATATTTTTTTAGTAATCAGATTATTGATATTTATATCAAAAATGTTACAGATACCTAGATCAGCAAGACCTCACATTAATAATTTATCAGCAACAGAAACTGCCTACTGTCATGTAAGTGAACAGAAATGCAAGATAATTTCCATCTCGTTTATTCAAAACTGCCACTGAGAAGTGAGCTGTATCACTGTAATGATATATTTATCCCTAAGAAATAATAATTATTTTCTATAAACATATAGTTTTGAGGAAAAGTTTAACAAAATCTTATTGAATCATAATTCTATTCATTAAAGGAAAAAATGGCTATCACTTCTGTTGGGAAATTCATGTAGATGATAGAACAGCTCCACCTAATAAGAGTGTGGTGTGGGAGCATCACCAGCAAAACGGTTCTCAGTGCCCCTCTCATTAACAAGAGAGGCAGACAAAACAGCATCTGATTTCTCTTGAGTCCTGGCCAGCCTGTTGACTACTAGCTTTCTCGCCTCTGTCAAAACAGCTGCTTGCTGCCTGCCCACATAAGTGAAAAGGAAGTAAGATACTGCTGGTATCAAGTTCAGAAGCGAACCATACGGGACCTGAGCCATGGGTTTGCTACCTTTCTTGTTAATGGCACTTCTATGGGGACAGGAACCAGCTCTGCCAGGAGACACCCATAAAATGCAACCATGAACATCACAGGGTCACTATTCGGAAACACGAGCGCCACCTACAACGGTACAAAGAAATGAATATTCCAAATTTCCAATTTTTACAATATCTAGTTAAATTAAAAGCTAGTTATAAAATAAAATTTTTGTAACCCCCAAATATTGTAATAATTGTGTTTGAAACCATAAGGGACAAGTCCAAATAGTATTTAACTGAGTAGAGACTGTTGACTCAGGGCCTTTGAGAACACACAACAATGAATAACCAGTAAGCGTTGACTTTGTAAGACAAAATTTAAGCTGTATCTATATTCTGTACTTGAGGTCTGGAAATTTAGTTTCTAACAAGTTTGTTTGTTGAAAAGGGCAAGGTTCTCCTTCAAAATTTGGTTTTAACAGTGGTTGCCCAGAATGTAACCTATAACCTTGAGACTAGATGTTTGGTATGGAAAGTGTATTTTTACAGAATTTGTTAGGAAGAGCTGTGCTCACTTTTATAAAGTGTAATATCACAGAATGTGTTAGGAAGAGCCGTGCTCACTTTTATAAAGTGTAATATCACAGAATGTGTTAGGAAGAGCCGTGCTCACTTTTATAAAGTGTAGTATTACAGAATGTGTTAGGAAGAGCCGTGCTCACTTTTATAAAGTGTAGTATTACAGAATGTGTTAGGAAGAGCCGTGCTCACTTTTATAAAGTGTAATATTACAGAATGTGTTAGGAAGAGCCGTGCTCACTTTTATAAAGTGTAGTATTACAGAATGTGTTAGGAAGAGCCGTGCTCACTTTTATAAAGTGTAGTATTACAGAATGTGTTAGGAAGAGCCGTGCTCACTTTTATAAAGTGTAATATTACAGAATGTGTTAGGAAGAGCCGTGCTCACTTTTATAAAGTGAGCTTTATAAAATTTTTCAAGAAAATTAGTGATTCTCAAATTCATTCTAAAGCGTCACATAAAGTCTCATCTATGAGCACAACATATCATAAAGTCTTAAATTCATTCTAAAGCGTCACATAAAGTCTCATCTATGAGCACAACATATCGTAAAGTGTTAAACTGTTCACATTTTTATAGCCAAGTACACATTCCCTTTCTTTTCTGATAACAGCTACCTCCATTTCTACTTGCGCTGCTTTCTGTGTATTCTCTAGCTAATTTGTTTTAAAATACTCCCTCAGATGGGTCAAATACCCACCAGTATCATTTTCCAAATAACTACCCACTCAGGAGAGCCGTGAGTGTCCCCTGCTGCTGAGGACTCCACTGCTGAGGGTCTCGGTTCTCCTGATGGTGGGTGCTGAGGATTCTACCCCACCCTGGAGTCTTAGTTCTCCTGATGGTGGCTGTGCTGCCCCCTGGACTGCTGCCAGTGGTCGTCCTGGGGCCTGCACTGTGGTCCTCCTGCTTGCACCCTACTCACTCATGTGGCTGAGGGACATCTTCTAAGAACTCGACAAGAAAGTGCTTGTGAGCCAAACATTTCTGAGTCCTGCATGTCTGAAAATGGCTATACTATTCTCAAATCTGTTGAATCTCTGGGAATAGAATTTTAAGTTAAAAATTATACTCCCTCTGAATTTTTGAAGCATCATTCCACTCTCTTCCAGTTTTACCAATGAGAAATCCCAAAAGCCACTGTCATTGCCAATCCTTTGTGTACATCCTACTTTTCCCCTGAAAGCTCTGGGATTCTTTTCTGTACCTCTCGTATTATGCACTATTATGGGGCATGCATTTTGGTGTGCATCCTTGAATATTTACACTCTCCAGGTCCGGGATATTGTCCTGAATTACTATTTTCATTTAAAATGTTCTACTTTCTGTTCTCCTTTCTCTTTCTGGACTCCAGTTATCAGTCAGGTGTTGGGTCTCCTTGATCGAGTCTTTTTGTCCTATTTTACTCCACTCTCCATCTCTTAGTCTTTCCTACTGGCATCCTTTTCTTGACTTATGAAACATCTTCATCTCTGATTTCCAAGAATATTAATACTCACTTTTTAGAAACATTGTTTTCTATATCTAGCTTTCCTTGTTGTTTCCTCTTTCCTCCCTTCCTTACTTTTCTTGTCTCTCTCTTTCTCACTCCCTCTCTTCCCTTCCCTTTTCTTTGTCTTTTGGTATTTTCTCTCATACTGACATTTCCTTCTTAAAAGTCCTTGGCTAATAGTTCACATTAAAGAGTTAGGCACTGAAAGAGTTACTTGGAACTGTCTGCCAGCTTGTTAACCTGCAGTTTCCTTGTTGGGTGATCTGACACAGGTGACCTTCTCACTAGGGGATTTCACTGGTATGTTGATTTTCACCATGTTCTCCTATTTTCCACCCTGGACTTTCTAGTATACCAGGGTCCTCCAGTCTGGTCCAGCTTGCCTATAGTAGTACTGTCCAATAGAACTTTCTATGATGACAGAAATGTTCTACCTCTGAGCTATAAATACAGTAGTTACTAGCCACACTCCTACTGAGCCCTTGAAATGTGGCTTGTGCAACTGAGAAACTAAATTTTTTATTTTATTTAATTTTGGTTAATTTAAATAGCCCCAAATAGCTACTGCCAACCATACAGGGCAGTGTAGCACAAAAGAATAAATCTCCAGCATCCTATTTTGGCAGATAGGTACAAGGAGGTTACCTGGACACATAGAATAGGGAAGGAGATAAAAATACAGAATTTCACAGCAGGGTTTCAGACCTTTAGATTTTAATTCATAAAATCTAAGCTCTGGAATCTAACATCTTTAATATCAACATATATGAAGTCAAACAGAAAAGAAGATGAAGAAACAGTGGACAAACAATGAAACAACGAGTGCAGAAGAAGAATGCTGCTTTACTCTACATCACAAACTTTGCCATAGTTAATATTTTTCACTGCTGTTTTTTGTTTGTTTGTTTTGTTTTTGTTTTTGTTTTTTGAGACAGAGTCTCACTCTGTCGCCAGGCTGGAGTGCAGTGGCAAGATCTTGGCTCACTACAACCTCCACCTCCCGGGTTCAAGAGATTCTCATGCCTCAGCCTCCCGGGTAGCTGGGATTACAGGCACGCACCACCCCGCCCAGCTAATTTTTTGTATTTTTAGTAGAGACAGGGTTTTGCCATGTTGCCCAAGCTGGTCTCAAACTCCTCAGCTCAGGCAATCCGCTCACTTCAGCCTCCCAAAGTGCTAGGATTACAGGTGTGAGCCACCGCGCCCAGACCTCACTGCTGATTTTCAATCCCTGTATTAATGCTGTAATTCTAACTAAATGATAGAACACTGATTTCAACGACACAGATTATTTAAGTCTCTGCTTTTGCTCATTCCAACACAGTGACATTCTAGTTACTTACTCTGTCTCCAGGTTTAAGTAGAGGTTCATTCTTACTTGTCAGTTTATTAAGTAGAGTATAAGCTAGTTTTAAACTCCGACTCCAAAGTTTACCTAAAACAAAATAAAAATACTAAGCAATGTAAAACTTAAGAAACAAATAATTAACATTTTAATGTAGAAACCAAAATACCCCAAAATATACCGTTACCCCATTAATGGAAATTTAGGTAGTTTCCAACTAATAACTATTCTGCACAATGCTGTAATGAATATCGTTGTTTTCTCTTAAAAATAACTTACAGATTTATTTTTCTTAATACAAAAATAAAACAGGATTTTATTATAGAAAATTCGGACTACAGAAGAGCCAGCAGAGGCCGGTTGCAGTGACTCACACCTGTAATCCCAGTACTTTGGGAGGACGAGGCAGGCAGATCACTTGAGGCCAGGAGTTTGAGACCAGCCTGGCCAACATGGCAAAACCCCATCTCTGCTTAAAAATACAAAAAATTAACTCAGTGTGGCGGTGTGCGCCTGTAATCCCAGCTGCTCGGGAGGCTGAAGCACGAGAATTGCTTGAACCTGGGAGGTGGAGGTTGCAGTGAGAGCCAGCCTGGGCAATAGAGACATTATCTAAAAAAAAAAAAAAAAAAAAAAAAAAAGCCAGCAGAAAAAAAGTCAGTATGTGGTATATATATGTATATGTACATATGTGTGCATATATATACACAGCTATACACATATAAACACGTATACATGTCTGTATAATTTTCAAGAAATGAGATACTTCACCCTACTTTTTAAATTAATATTGCATTGTAAATGGATTTTCATTACATTAAATATCCCTCAATTACATCATTTGTAAGAGTAGCACATAATTTATTTAATCTTTACAACAATTCATGAAATGGGTCATATCTTTATTTTAACATGTTAAATTCCTAATTTAATATGTTAAATTTAAGATGTTAAAATACCAGGCATCCCCAAAGAGAAGTTCCCCTGAACAAAAATCAAGAGACAATATAAACAAAAGCAACAGATCCAAAGGTGATCCGGGTATCAATGCCATCCATTCTTTACTTGGAAAGCCATCGGGCCCTCACACCAGGCCCAGGGCCCAGGAACCAGCTCTTACCCCCTGAGGTCCTTCCCACCACACATCCCTCCTGGCGCAGCTGCTATACTCATAAGCACTCAATAGGGGAGAGCTTCACTGAGGAAGACAGGGTAACAGAGAAAGGAAAAGCCTAGAGGACTGGGGGTGTCTGGAGAGGACAACAGAGGCAGGGGTGACCATGAGACAGGAAGACTGAGAAATCTGAGTCTAACCTCCCACACTTGAAGGAGCCTTAACACCCCCTCACCAAGTAGCCTATCAAAGAAGCAACACAAAGTCATCACTGAGCCCTTTAAGTCCCTGTGGCACAACTGCAAGCAGGTTGAGCGGCCATGCCCTGCAAATGAGCGCTCAATTTCCCATGTAATAATATGAAGCTCAGGTGCAACACTATGAAATAAGTGAACTGTGGGACCTGAGAAATGAATGAGGAAAAAAAAAAATACTAGACTGGGCACGGTGACTCACGCCTGTAATTCCAGCACTTTGGGAGGCCAAGGTGAGTGGATCATCTGAGGTCAGGAGTTCGAGACCAGACTGGTCAACACGGTGAAACCCTGTCTCTACTAAAAATACAAAAAATTATCTGGGAGTGGTGGCACACACTGTAATCCCAACTACTCAGGAGGCTGAGGCAGAAGAACTGCTTGAACCCAGGAGGCAGAGGTTGCAGTGAGACGAGACCATGCCACTGTCCTCTAGCCTGGGCGAGAGTGAAACTCCCTCTCAAAAAAAAAAAAAAAACCAAAGCACTGTTTTAGCCTATTTTAAAAGGTCAATTTAGGGTGTTAATAATTGTAATGCATAAAGAATTTCAAATTGAATCCAGCTGTACATAAAAAGAATAATGCATCATGACCAAGTCAGTTTTATCCCAGGAATGTAAAGAGGTTCAACAGAAAATCAACATAATTTGCCACATTAACAAAATAAAGGTGAAAAATAAAACAATCATATCAATAGATGGAAGAAAAGAAAAACAGTTTAGATCATTCATGATTTTAAAATGATTTTAAATGATTTTTGAAATCCTTCTTAAACTCAGAATAAAAGGAAACATACTTCCTTAATGTGATAAGGGGCATCTTTAGAAACCCAACAGGAAATATCATAATTAATGGTTGGATATTGAAAGCTTCCCCTCTGAGAGAAGTAAGTAAAGGACGTCTGTTTTTAGCATTTTACTGAAAGGCTTAGCCAGTGCAAAAGGGGAGAAAAAGCTGAACAACTGGAAATATAACTACCATTATTTGCAGATGACACGATAGTGTAGCTTATGAATCTTCTGTAACTGAATTTAGCAAGGCTGCCAAATATATCAACATACAAACACCATTTGATTTCTACATACTAGCAATACAGAGTAAACAGGCCGGGCGCAGTGGCTCACACCTGTAATCCTAGCACTTTGGGAGGCTGAGATGGGCAGATTGCCTGAGCTCAGGAGTTCAAGACCAGCCTGGGTGAGATGGTAAAACCCTGTCTCTACTAAAATACAAAAAATCAGGTGGGCGTGGAGGTAGGCACTTGTAATCCCAGCTACTCAGGAGGCTGAGGCATGAGAATTGCTTGAATCCAGGAGGCAGAGGCTGCAGTGAGCCAAGATCGTGCCACTGCACTCCAGCCTGGACAACAAAGCGAAACTCTGTCTCAAAAAAAAAAAGTAAATGAAGATTTTTGATGAAAGTATCCACCACAAGATTAAAACACACACACACTAAGTACTTGAGACTGTCACAAGAAATATGCAAAATCTCCCCACAGAAAATCATACATTACTGAGATAAAGTAAAAAATATTTGAATGGAGGGACAGATGTCCAAGGGCTGGAAGACTCAATAATGCAAAGGTGGCTGGGTTTGGTGGCTCATGCTTGTAATCCTAGCACTTTGGGAGGCCGAGGCAGGTGGATCACCTGAGGTCTGGAGTTCGAGACCAGCCTGGCCAACATGGTGAAACCCCATCTCTATTAAAAATAAAAAAAATTAGCCGGGTGTGGTGGCAGGTGCCTGTAATCCCAGCTACTCAGGAGAATGAGGCAGAAGAATCACTTGAACCCGGGAGGCAGAGGTTGCAGTGAGCTGAGATCGTGCCATTGCACTCCAGCCCGGGCAACAAGAGCGAAACTCCATCTCAAAATAATAATAATAATAATAATAATAATAATAATAATAATAATAATGCAAAGGTGTTAATTCTCTTTAGACTCATTCAAAGTAATGCTAATAATCTCAGTAGGTATACTGTGACACCTGATAAGCTCATTCTAAAGTGGATCCTGAAATGCACAGGGCAAGAATTGCTAAGACACTTTTTTTTTTTTTTTTTAATATGGAACACTTCACAAATGTGTGTCATCCTTGCACAGGTACCACGCTCATCTTCTCTACATCATTCCAGTTTTAGTGTATGTGCTGCCAAAGTGAGCATGTAAGATACTTTTGAAGAAGAAAACAAGATGGCAGGTTTTCTCTACAGATGTCAAGACTTATTATAAAACTATGGCAATTAATAGAGTGTGGTATAGGCACAAAGATAGAAAATAAATCAATGAAATAAAACAGAGAACAGCAAAACAGATCCACCCATGTGTGGACAACTCAACTGATGACCCATGTGCCACCACAGAGGAGTGGGGCAAGGGCTGTCTCCTCCTTAGACAAGGACAGTTGGTTATCTTTCTTTAGAAACGAACCCAGGAACCCAGTCCCACACCATTCACAAAAACACATTCCAGGTGAATGGCAGACCTAAATGTGAACAGCAAAACAACAGCATTTTCCCAAATTAATGGAATAACGTTTTGATCTCAGCCAAGGGAAACAGTACTTAAAGAGAACACAAAAAGCAAAACTCGGGCCAGGAATGGTGGCTCACGCCTGTAATCCCAGCACTTTGGGAGGCCAAGGCAGGTGGATCACCTGATGTCAGGAGTTCGAGACCAGCCTTGTCAACACAGTGAAACCCTGACTCTACTACAAATACAAAAAATTAGCTGGGCCTGGTGGTGCACGCCTGTACTCCCAGCTACTTGGGAGGCTGATGCGTAATAATCGCTTGATCTGGAAGGCAGAGGCTGCAGTGAGCCAAGATCACGCCACAGCACTCTAGCCTGTGCAAAAGAGTGAGACTCTGTCTCAAAAAAAAAAAAAAGCAAAAAGCAAAAATCATAAAAGAAAAGAAGGTGATTGATAGAACTTCTGTTCACTAAGCTACCATTAGTGGAAAGCCAGCCACAAAGAGGGAGAGAACTCTTGCAAGGTATTACTGACAAAGGGCTGGCATCCAGAATATAATATAAAAAATTCCTATAAATGATCCTATATTAGAAAAGGTGCAGCTGCTCTGCCTAGGGAGTAGCCATTCTTTTACTCCTTTGCTTTCTTAATAAACTTGCTTTCACTTTACTATACTGACTTGCCCTGAATTCTTTCTTGCACAAGGTCCAAGGAACCTCTCTTGGGGTCTGGAATAGGATCCCTTTCTGGGAACATCTTCCTGGTGAATTCCAAAGGGATAATACTGAGGAGACCCCTGACCCAAAGGAGATAAAGAACACAGCACCAATTGGCTGACTTTGGGTAAGTGGGGTGCCATTTACCAGGGTAAAGGATGGAATTGGGTTAGAGTCTCAACTTAGGGGAGTCAGAGTTTCTCCTAAGACAGAGTGGGTTAATGGCCCCTCTTAATAAAAGGCAAGGGCACTTGAACAAACCTGGGTTCGAGGCCCAACTTGGGAAGGTTAGAGTTCCTCCTAAGATACAAGGGGTTAGAGGCCCCCCTTCAGTAAAGTCCCTCTTGGCCAAGAACGAATCTGGCACTACAGAATGTTAACCACTATTCTCTCTGGATTAATCTGCCTTGCACTCTTTGCTGACGGCTTTGGGTGACAAGGTTAGGCATGTACAGGATCATGGAACATGGGAGCATTTTCTTCTCCTCAAAAGGGGAAACTCCAGAGCTGATGGGACAGCTGGAAAAGATCCCTTCATTACTGACAAGCGGCCGCCTGAACTTCTGATTCAGTGTCGCTGCAATGGCTGGGTCTTTCTCTGGCCTCCCTGAGCTCCTCACCTTCCCCATACTGCCATAGGCAATGCTTTTCTCCCTTTCTCTTTTCCATCTTTTATGTTACTCAGGGCAACTGCTCCTTCATCTTGCCCAGAGACCACATGTTGAAAAATGTCCTTGGGAGTTAACTTGTAACCACATGGAGGTACTTTCTCTTGGTTTCCACCATCGAGTGAACAGGAATTTGAGGGTTCATGTCGTAGTTAGCTCTAAAGGTTATCTCGAGCAGTTAAAAGTCTTTGCAAGCTCAGAATTGGATGCTCTGGACTTCTTCTGGGAATAGTCCAAGTGCCCAATACTGTAGCTTTTTGGCTAAGGTGTATTGTTTTCACCTGGGAGGTTACCTTTGGTAAAGTTCCAAAGTCAGAAATATTGGCCGTAAGGCCTGGCTGAAGTTGGGTAATAAGAGATTTAAAAGGACTTTTTTAAAAAAGCACTATGGACTTTTTTAAAAAAAGCACTATGGACTTTTTTTAAAAAAGCACTATGGATTACAGTGGCTCACACCTGTAATCCCAGCACTTTGGGAGGCTGAGGCAGGTGGATCACAAGGTCAGGGTTTCAAGACCTGCCTGGCCAACATGGTGAAACCCCATCTCTACTAAAAATACAAAAAAAAAAAAAAAAAAAAAATTAGCCAGTTGCATGCCTGTAATCCTAGCTACTCAGGAGGCTGAGGCAGGAGAACTGCTTGAACCTGGGAGGTGGAGGTTGCAGTGAGCCAAGATCACGCCACTGCACTCCAGCCTGGGCAACAGAGTGAGACTCCATCTCAAAAAATAAATAAATAAATAAATAAATAAATAAATAAAAAAGAAGCCAGGCGCAGTGGCTCACACCAATAATCCCAGCACTCTGGGACGCCGAGGCGGGTGGATCACCTGAGGTCAGGAGTTTGAGACCAGCCTGATCAACATGGAGAAACCCCGTCTCTACTAAAAACACAAAATTAGCTGGGCATGGTGGCGCATGCCTGTAATCCCAGCTACTCAGGAGGCTGAGGCAGGAGAATTGCTTGAACCTGGGAGACAGAGGTTGCGGTGAGCTGAGATCATGCCATTACACTCCAGCCTGGGCAACAAGAGCAAAACTCCATCTCAAAAAAAAAAAATTTTTTTTTAATTAATTAAAAAAATAAAAGAGCACTATGGTTAAAGGTCAGCTTAAAAGCAGATATTCAAGGTCTAACAGCCTGGGACTCCTTGGGGGAAACAGAGGAGGCGCCACAGACCCCATTTTGGGAAGAACCTCTGTTTTCCTCATGAAACCCCAGGAATTTAAAATTTTAAATCTCAAAATCTAAGGCTCTGCTCTGTTTTGCAGCACTGTGTTATCTGACAGTTTTGACTTCACATGATGAGAGAGCTCTGGTGTAATAACTAGGCAGGAAATATACTTTGGGGGTAGCTAATGGCAGTTGTAGGGGAATACACAGCTCTCTGCATGTTTGGATCAGAGAAGCATGCTCTTGGCCACCTAGAAGGTATGGAAATGTCCCCATGCCCCACTGAGAGATAACACTCCCATGGGGGATGGGCTGATTCCCTTTTTTGGGGATCCAGTATCTGGTATAGAAATGAGACCTTTGATTTTTGGAATCTGCTTTGCCTTCCAGCTGCTTATTAGGCCCCAGAAACTGCATGTTTCCCTAGCCCTGTTTAGCAAAGAGCTCTACCCTGAAGGCAGTAATCCAGTTAAGAAACTTAAAAACTAGAAAATGGAAAAGAATCTTACATCTCCTGGATCTTCTGTCTATTTACATGTTGTGTGTGTGATGCTTATATATGAAAGAGCTTTCATTAATTGGTTTAAAAATACTAAGAGCTTAAACCAAATATCTTGTCAGAAAAATTAAAACTGTAATGCCTTTTAGTTCATGTGACTTAAGTAACCTTTGGGAAATAAAGACAGTTTTACAGACTATTGGTAAAATAAAAATATCTTCAAAAATTTAGGCATTTGGTCTAAATTAGGCAGGTCAGATATTAGGTTTCCTAAATGCTTTAAGGTCATAAACTGCTTCTTTGGTTAACAATGTAACATGTACTTGAGACTATGGGAAAAGCAGTTCTACCTGCAAGGTGTGAAATGTGCACGGAAAGTGAAATGTGTTTTTGGTAAAAAGATTGTAAGAAGTCATGGGAATGTGGATTTTTTTTTTTTTTTTTTGCCTAGATTAAAGGGTTAAAGGATTATTTTAAGTTAGATAGAATAATGCTGAAGGTTTGAGCAAGTTGTGGAAGGTTTGTGAAAAATTAATCTTGTAAAAGAAATTGTGTGTGAACACACTGGCCTAAAGTTAAAGGGGTATTATTCAGTTTTTCCATAAATTGAATACTGGAATAAAAGCACAACAGTTTTCTTGGAGCATGAATCTGCTCTTTAACAAAAATTGTAAAGGGTTATAAAAGGTTGATGAGAATCTTACCTTATGGCTGAATAGATTTGTCTACAAGGTTTTATTAAGAATTGAGTATGACATCAATAATGCGCTAATGCAATGGTGAAATTTTGCTTTCTCCCTTGAACAGGATTTTTGTATTAAAAAAATAATGAAAGATGGCTGGGTGTAATGGCTCATGCCTGTAATCCCAGCAATTTGGGAGGCCTGGGCAGGCAGATCACTTGAAGTCAGGAGTTTGAGATAAGCCTGGCCAACATGGTGAAACCCGGTCTCTACTAAAAATACAAAAATTAGCCAGGCATGGTGGTGCACACCTGTAGTCCCAGCTACTCAGGAGGCTGGGGCAGAAGAATTGCTTGAACCCAGGAGGCGGAGGCTGCAGTGAGCCGAGATCACGCCACTGCTCTTCAACCTGGGCAACAGAGCGAGACTCCGTCTCAGGAAAAAAGAAAGAAAAGAAAACAAAGATTTTTGTTTGCCTTTTGAATCAACTATAGGAAAAAGAAGGGAAAGAAAGGAGACAGATTATTTGGAAAGCTAAGTCTTCCCTCTATTAATGAGTAAAGGATTTTGCCTTTTAAAAATTTTTGAGTTATCATTTTGGGTAAATGAATGACTTACGGTGACCTGGGATTCTATTTTGTAATATCAAGCATTTAAACTTTTAATATTTAACAAACTTTCCAACATCATACTCTAAATTATGCCTTTTCCTGACCTAATTAATCTTTTAGATATTAGGTCCTCTCAAGTCCAAAAAATGACATATTCAGCTTATTTGGTATAAAAATCACACAGGAAGCATTGTCAAATATGAAATGATGCTTGGCTTTCTTTGGGCTGTATTTGTATAAATATGTTATTGGTTTGTGTTCCAAAATCGTGTGAAATTTCTATAACTATGATATGACAGTACATGTTATTAATAAGTATAATTGGTATGTTAAATTGTTCCATGTCACAGAAGTAATCAAAATTCCTAGTCAATTGTGGCTTTTGTAGAGGCTGCCCTAAGGCATTCTGTCATCCATACAAAATTGTTGTCTTGTTTTGGTCCTCTTTAGAAGGTGGTTTTGTAATCAACTAGAGAACTCTAACAGGTGTTTTTGAATGCAGGTTTCTGATAATTTGGAGATTGTGACATTAGAATAGAGGAAAAACTTTCAGGATTCTCATGGAGAGCCAAAATGTTCATGAATATCGAACAGGAGTTAACTGCATGAGCTGAACTAATAGGACTAATAGATCTAATAGAAGACAGAAGTAACTTGTTTTGACTTTTTGCTTAAATTGTTGCTGATCCTTTGTTTTGTTTTTCAGAGCCAAGAATACTTTTCTTTGAAGCTATTCACAGCTTTTAACAATTGAGTAAAGTAGAGAGAAACAGGAGAGATGGGTAATGTAAAAATCTGGATCAGGCCAGGTGCGGTGGCTCACGCCTGTAATCCCAGCACTTTAGGAGGCCGAGACGGGCGGATCCCAAGGTCAGGAGGTTGAGACCGTCCTGACTAACACGGTGAAACCCCGTCTCTACTAAAAATACAAAACATTAGCCGGGCGTGGTGGCAGGCGCCTCTAGTCCCAGCTACTCCGGAGGCTGAGGTGGGAGAATGGCATGAACCCTGGAGGTGGAGCTTGCAGTGGGCCGAGATCGCGCCACTGCACACTAGCCTGGGCGACAGAGCGAGACTCCGTCTCAAAAAAAAAAAAAAAAAATCTAGATCAATATTCTAATTCTGGGCACACTGGAATCAGCTAGCGATCCCATATCATCTTAGTTCCAACAGTTACCCAATTCATTAAAATCCTTATTTAATTTACTTGAGATAATTTTACTTATTTTGTTTTACTGTTGTGGAATACATTGCTGTTGTACTCTGCATAGGAATGCAGGATAAGCTTACTCAATGTTTTCTTAAATTGAACACTTATTAATCTTCCAGATATCAAATTTTCTTGGAGTTAAGAATGGCCCTCACCATACTGATGCTTTCTGACTTAGCTCCTTTCTTTCTCAAATATAAAAGACCCTAATAGTTAGGCAGGAATGTCATCACTCCTGTTCACCCTGAAGAAGTTATAGAAGATGAATCTTCCTCCTTCTACAACCTTTAGAATTAAGGCTTCTCTTATAAAACAGAGAGGGGAAATATGTCAGAGGCATTTAAACCAGAGCAACTCCATCTTGAATAGGGGCTAGGTAAAATAAGGCTGAGATCTGCTGGGATGCACCCCCAGTAAGTTAGGCATTCTAAGTCACAGGATGAGATAGGAGGTCGGCACACGATACAGGTCATAAAGACCTTACTGAAAAAACAGCATGTGTGGTGAAGAAGCTGGCCAAGTCCCTGCAAATGAAGATGGCAATGTAAGTGACCTCTGGTTGAACTCACTGCTCATTATACACGACTTTTAATGATTGGCATGCTAAAAGACACTCCCACCAGTGCCATGACAGTTTACAGAAGCCACGGCAATGTCAGGAAGTTATCCTAGATGGTCTAAAATGGGAGGAACCCTCAGTTCCAGAAACTGCCCACCCCTTTCCCAGAAAATCTATGAATCATCCACCCCTTGTTTAGCATATAGTCAAGAAATAACTCTAAGTATCCTTAGTCCAGCAGCCAAAGCTGCTGGTCTGCCTATGGAGTAGCCATTCTTTTATTCCTTTGCTTTCTTAATAAACTTATTTTCACTTTATTTATATATATTTTTTGAGACAGGGTTTTGCTCTGTCACTTAGGCTGGAGTGCAGTGGTGCAATCTTGGCTCACTGTAACCTCCACCTCCTGGGTTCAAGCGATTCTCATGCCTCAGCCTCCCGAGTAGCTGGGACTATAGGCGCATGCCACCACACCTGGCTGATTTTTGTATTTTTAGTAAAGACAGGCTTTCGCCATGTTGGCCAGGCTGGTCTCAAACTCCTAGCCTCAAGCGATTCACCCATCTCAGCCTCCCAAAGTGCTGGGAGTATAGGTATAAGCCACCACGCCCAGCCTTTCACTAAAGAAAAAATGTGTAAAAGATTCAAGGGGTACTTAACAAAAGAGAAAGTTAAAATGACAGGAAAGATCTCAATCTATTTAGTTATCAGTAAAATGCACATTAAAACCACAATGAAATACCACCATATTCTCACGAGAGTAGCTAAAATTCATAAGCCTGACAATACCAAGTGCTGATAATGATGGGGAGCAGGCAGGGCCCACCCACACTGATGGGGCAAGGGTGAACTGGAGAACTGTGGTGCCATCTCGTCAATGTGAAGGTGCCCATAACCCCAGACCTAGTACTTCCACTCCTAAGTACTCAACCTTCAGAAACATATGCTTAGGTACCAGGTGGCACACACCAGAATCTTCCTGGGAGCACTGTTAGTAGCTAAAACTAGATACAGCCCATGTATTCCACCAAAAGTATAATGCATAAGTAAATTCTGGTATATTCATTCCTCAACAGAAATAAATGAACTACAACTATACGCAGTAACATGAATGAATTTTAAAAGCACAATGGTAGAAGACTCTGCTTCCGAGTAGGAGAGGGTACTGGTGGCAGACCAGCACTCCTGCCTAAGATGAGTTTAAAAACTGAATAAAATGCAGAAATCATCTTTTGGAGGCAGCAAGTTGCTGCTCAGCAAAGACAATTAGAAGAGTTAAGATTCCAGAGAGGGAAAACCCTCTGGAAAGTGAGCTGAGCTGCAGCTGTCTTTACGCTGTCCGTGTTCAGGGATTCCAGCCCCGACAGGGGGCTGAGTATCCACCTGGAGCAGTCCCACCAGGACATGAAGAAACCTGCAGAGCTTTTGGTAGAGGCTAGGAGTCTCGAGAGCACAGCCACCTCCTGCAGGACATGTGCTGAATCCTCTGGCTGTATGCAGCAAGAGACCAAGAGCCCATGTGGAAAACCTCTGAAAAGCAGAATGGGGTTGTTAAGAAGCCACGAGGAGATCAATGCCACGGCTGGGAAGCCATCAGAGGAAAGAGACACATGGACACACCAGGCACTGGCAGAAAGCCCAGGAGAGCCAGAGGAGAGCAAAGGCCGGCTGGGCCAGGCATGACTGGACTGCAGCGACCAGCCAGCCACTACTCTACTTGGAGGGGAAAGGGGTTTCTCTTAAGGAAGATGACATTGTCTGGACCCGCCATAATGTTTTTATACACAACATACAATATTCAATCAAAAAGGCCAGGCATGGTGGCTCACGCCTGTAATCCAGCACTTTGGGAGGCTGAGGCAGGCAGGTCACTTGAGCCCAGGAGTTCAAGACCAGCCTGGACAACATAGTGAAACCCCGTCTCTATAAAAAAAAAAAGAAAAAAAGAAAGAAAGAAAAAATTAGCTGGGCGTAGTGCTATGCACCTGTAGTCCCAGCTACTCAGGAGTCTGTGGCGGGAAGATCGCTTGAGCCCAAGAAGTCAAGGCTGCAGTGAGTTGTGATCACCACTGCACTCCAGCGTGGGCAACAGAGCAAGACTCTGTCTCAAAAAAAAAAAAAAAAAAAAGAGAAAACACAGACAAGAGCAACAGACCCAAAGGTGATCATCCAGATATTGGTGTTAGCTAACAAAGACTTTCATTTACAATAATTAATGTGTGTATTCAAGGCAGCAGAAGCAAAGATTAGGAAAATGTATGGAATAATGAGAAATTTTTCCAGAGTATTAGAATAGTAACTATAATAGAGAAATGAAAATTCTAAACTGAAAAGGCAATATCTAAAATAAGGAACTCATCAGGATTTCACAGCAGATTAGAAATTTCAGGGCTGGGAGCGGTGGCTCACGCCTGTAATCCCAGCACTTTGGGAGGCCGAGGCAGGCGGATCACGAGGTCAGGAGATTGAGACCAACCTGGCTAACACAGCGAAACCCTGTCTCTACTAAAAATACAAAAAAATTAGCTGGGTGCGGTGGCAGGCGCCTGTAATCCCAGCTATTCAGGAGGCTGAGGCAGGAAAATGGCATGAACCCAGGAGGCGGAGCTTGCAGTGAGCCGACATCGCGCCCCTGCACTCCAGCCTGGGCGACAGAGCCAGACTCCCTCTCAAAAAAAAAAAAAAAGAAATTTCAGAAGACAAGATTAAAGAATTTGAATAAAGGAAAATAGAAAATATCCAAATTGAAGTATATATAAGAAAGAATGCAAAATATAAAAAAGAACATTAAACACATAGGACTCAGGGAAAAAGTGTAAGTGTAACTGGAGTCCCAGAAGGAGAGAAGAAAAAAAATGAGGAAGAAGCAATATAGTAAGAGAAGATGGCTGTAATTTTTCTCAAACAGATAAAAGACACCATTCTACAGATTCAAGAAGCCCCATGGACATCTTGAAAATTTCAAAGAACATCACAGGAAATTTTCAAAGAACATCACCTCTAAATATGTCATAGTAAGATGGCTGCAATTCAAAGAAAAAGAACAGTTTTTAAGCGGCCATACACATTACTGTCAATAGAGCAACAATGGTCTGGCATCTTCTCAAAAGCCAATAACAATATCTTTGCACTGCTGAATCTGATCTTTGACAAACCTGACAAAAACAAGAAATGGGGAAAGGATTCCCTATTTAATAAATGGTGCTGGGAAAACTGGCTAGCCATATGTAGAAAGCTGAAACTGGATCCCTTCCTTACACCATATACAAAAATCAATTCAAGATGGATTAAAGACTTAAATGTTAGACCTAAAACCATAAAAACCCTAGAAGAAAACCTAGGCATTACCATTCAGGACATAGGCATGGGCAAGGACTTCATGTCTAAAACACCAAAAGCAATGGCAACAAAAGCCAAAATTGACAAATGGGATCTAATTAAACTCAAGAGCTTCTGCACAGCAAAAGAAACTACCATCAGAGTGAACAGGCAACCTACAAAATGGGAGAAAATTTTCGCAACCTACTCATCTGACAAAGGGCTAATATCCAGAATCTACAATGAACTCCAACAAATTTACAAGAAAAAAACAAACAACCCCATCAAAAAGTGGGCGAAGGACATGAACAGACACTTCTCAAAAGAAGACATTTATGCAGCCAAAAAACACATGAAAAAATGCTCACCATCACTGGCCATCAGAGAAATGCAAATCAAAACCACAATGAGATACCATCTCACACCAGTTAGAATGGCAATCATTAAAAAGTCAGGAAACAACAGGTGCTGGAGAGGATGTGGAGAAATAGGAACACTTTTACACTGTTGGTGGGACTGTAAACTAGTTCAACCCTTGTGGAAGTCAGTGTGGCGATTCCTCAGGGATCTAGAACTAGAAATTCCATTCGACCCAGCCATCCCATTACTGGGTATATACCCAAAGGACTATAAATCATGCTGCTATAAAGACACATGCACACGTATGTTTATTGCGGCATTATTCACAATAGCAAAGACTTGGAACCAACCCAAATGTCCAACAATGATAGACTGGATTAAGAAAATGTGGCACATATACACCATGGAATACTATGCAGCCATAAAAAATGATGAGTTCACATCCTTTGTAGGGACATGGATGAAATTGGAAATCATCATTCTCAGTAAACTATCGCAAGAACAAAAAACCAAACACCGCATATTCTCACTCATAGGTGGGAATTGAACAATGAGAACACATGGACACAGGAAGGGGAACATCACACTTCGGGGACTGTTGTGGGGTGGGGGGAGGGGGGAGGGATAGCATTGGGAGATATACCTAATGCTAGATGACAAGTTGGTGGGTGCAGCGCACCAGCATGGCACATGTATACATATGTAACTTACCTGCACATTGCGCACATGTACCATAAAACCTAAAGTATAATAATAATAATAATAATAATAATAAAAGAAAAAAAAAAAGAAAGCTTATAAAAAAAAAAAAAGAAGATAAATAACCATGAAATATAACCTTCAAAAATGAAGTTGCCAGCAAACCTACAGTATAATGAACATATAGGAAGTTCTACAGGCCAGAAGGAAATGATTACCCAAGAAAATACAGAATCTCAGGAAGGAATGTATATAGTAAAAGAAAGAATAAAAATGTATGACTGATTAAAACAACAAACAAACAAAAAACAATGGGCCGGGCATGGGAGCTCAGACCTGTAATCCCAGCACTTTGGGAGGCTGCAGCAGGCAGACTGCTTGAGCTCAGGAGTTTGAGACCAGCCCAGGCCACATGGCGAGACCTCGACTATACTAAAAATACAAAAAAGTAGCCGAGCATGATGGTGTGTGCCTGTGGTCCCAGATAAAAGGGAGGCTGAGGTGGGAGGATCACCTGAGCCTGGGGGGCGGAGCATGCAGTGAGCCGAGATCACGCCCCTGCACTCCAGCGTGGGTGACCGAGCACAACCTTGTCTCAAAAAAATAAATAAATATACACAATGGTAGTAATATCTTACACTTTGTAAATAAATGCAGACTTAAACTACAAGCCAAGGAGAATTAAAAAAAAAAAAGAGAAAGTGTGTCACAGGCTGGGTTCTTCACAAAGCAGACGCTGAGACAGGCTCAGGCATGCAAAAGGATTACTAGAGAATAAAAATCTGTGACAGGAAAAGACAGGTAGCAAGATTGGGCAGGAGGAGCTGTCAAGCCACAATGTAGAACTGACAGTCTCCACAAGCCCAGTGCTGTTTTTAAGGAAAGTCCATGCTAACAGAAACTAGGCCCTTGTCCCACTGCCTTACTTGGCCATTGGCCAGGGACTACCCTGCCAATAGCATGACCTAGATTTGAACGCTGGTTTAACAGCTGAGGTTGTGAGCTAGTCATACTCATCAAAGGCTGGCAATGAGCTCCTTTCTTAAAGAATTACAGATCAATTTTTCTAATGAAAACAGACATAAAAATCCTAAACAACTTATTGGCAAATTAAATCTGGGAGTATATTTAAAAGGGTAAGATATTATGGCCAAGTGAGATTTACTCTACAAATGAAGGGCTGCTTTACATTAGAAAATTAATCAAAATAATTCACCAAATTAATGAAGGAGGAAAACCATATGATCATCTTGCTAGCAGCAGAAAAAGCATTTGACAAAATTCAATCCCAACTCATAACAACTTTTAACAAACAAGGAGAAGGGAACCTTCTTAATCTGACAGAGTTTCTACCAACAAACAAGCAAACAAAACTACAGAACACATCATACTTAATTACCACAGGCTTTTCCTCAGATGGAAAAACAGGCAAGAATGCCCACTCTTCAACATTGTTCTATTTCACACTGTACTGGAGGTTCTAGCTTGTGCAAAAAAACAAAACCAAAAAAAAAAAAAAAAGAATAAACGTGTAAGTATTGGAAAGGACAAAAAACACCATTATTATTCACCAATAATGTGATTTTTGTAGACAGGTAATACAAAAGATATATAGACAAATTACTAATTATGAGTAAACAAAGAACTAATAAGTTAACTTAGTGAGATAACTGGATACAAAGTCATCATATTTTTTTTTTTTTTTTTGAGATGGAGTCTCGCTCTGTCACCCAGGCTGGAGTGCAGTGGTGCGATCTCAGCTCACTGCAAGCTCCGCCTCCCGGGTTCATGCCATTCTCCTGCCTCAGCCTCCCAAGTAGCTGGGACTACAGGCGCCCACCACCACACCTGGCTAATTTTTGTATTTTTTTTAGTAGAGACGGGGTTTCACCGCGTTAGCCAGGAAAGTCTCAATCTCCCGACCTCATGATCCACCTGCCTCGGCCTCCCAAAGTGCTGGGATTACAGGTGTGAGCCACCGCGCCTGGCACAAAGTCATCATTTTAAAATAATAATAATATAGATTGCAATTCTATATATAAGCAACAAATCAGTAGAGAAAATTACATATTACAGCACTTGTAATAGGAATAAATCTAATAAAAGATGCTCAAGACTTCTGTATTCCAAAGTATAAAAACATTACTGACAGAAATTAAAGCAGGCCTTTAAAAAGGGGAAAATATTCCACAATCATAAACTGGAAGATTCCATAATTGTAATACAGGTTGAGTATCCCTTATCCGAAATGCTTGAGATTAGAAGTGTTTGGGATTTCAATTTTTTTTAGATGTTGGAATATTTGCATTATATTTATTTCCCAGTTGAGCATCGCATCACAAGTCCAAAAATCAGAAATCCAAAATGCTCCAATGAGCATTTTCTTTGAGCATCATGTCAGCTTCAAGCACTTTCAGATTTTAGAGCATTTTGGATTTTGGATTTTCATATCTGGGATGCTCTCAACCTATAAAACATTAATTCTATTCAAATTGAACTAGAGATTCAATGCAATGCCAATCAATATCCCAGTAGTAAGTTTTATGGAAACTGACAAGTTAATTCTAAAGTTTACTTGGAAATACAAAGAGCCAAGAAGAGTCAAGGCAATCTTGAGGAACCATCACAGAGCAAGAGGACTCCTAACGCTACAGTGATTCACAGCGTGGAGAGACAACAGACTGACAACACCTCCCCCCACAACAGGAGCCCAGAAACAGACCCACAAGTAATTTTTCACCCACTATATAACAAAGTAACACTGCAGTACTTTGGGGAAAGGATTGCCTTTTCAATAAATGATACTGAGTCAGTTAGATACTCATAAGAAAATGACTCCAACTTTATACCATATACAAAATTAAATTCTAAATGGATCATCACACCTAAACGTGAAAAGTAAAACAATAAAGGTTTTAGAAGAGCATGCAGGAAAATATCTTTGTGACCTTAACTTTGGTAAAAAGTTTCTAAATTAGACAAAAACTTAGCTACAATACAGGAAAAAAAAAAAAACAGGTAATTAGATTACATTAAGACTTTTCATTCATTAAAAGCCATAATTAAAAGTGTTAAAAGGCAATCCAAATAGTGAGGAGACATTTGCAAAACATGTATCTCACAAAAGATGCCTATCTGAAACATACAAAGAAATAAGAGGCCAGGTGCAGTGGCTCACACCTGTAATCCCAGCACTTTGAGAGGCTAAGATGGGAGGACTGCTTTAGCCAGGAGTTCGATGTCAGCCTGGGCAACATAGGGAGACCCCTATTTCTACAAAAAAAAAGGTTTTTTTTTGTTTGTTTGTTTGTTTTAATTAGCTGGGTGTGGTGATGTGAGCCTACGGTCCCAGCTACTCAGGAGGCTGAGGCAGGAGCATCTCTTGAGCCCAGGCGGTCAAGGCAGCAGTGAGCTGTGATTGTACCACTGCACTCTAGCCTGAGTGACAGAGTGAAACCTTTTCTCAGAAAAAAAAATAAAAAAGAAAGATGAAAGCATTAGCAAACAGAGAAATGAGCCAAATATTTGAATAGTACATAAAAGTGGATATTCAAACAACCAATAAGCATATGAAAAGCATAATTTGTCACCAGGCAAATGCAAATTAGCCTGTGCTACCACACACCTACAACAAAGACTATAATGAAATAAACAATATCAAAAGCTGGTGAGAAAAGAGTAACTGGAACCCCTCACGTACTCACCACCTATGGGAGTGAAAACTGCTGCACTGCCTTTGGAAAACTGTTTGGCAGTATGTCCTAATGCTGAACAATTCTGCTTCTGCATTTACACCCAGCACAAATGCCTACATATTCTCACCAAGAGACTCACATAAGCATGTCCCTAACACCACTATACACGATAGCCCCAAAGTGGAAACCACCCAAATATCCATCTACTTGAGAGTGTGTAAGTAAGTTCCAGTATATTCACACGATAAAATAATACCATCAATGAGAATAAACTAAAGGAACACCTGTTTAAAAGCAGGTAAAGCCAACGGTGTGGGCAGTCAGGACAGTAGTTACCCTTCGTGTGTGGGAGGGGCATGAGGGGCTTTGAACCTAGCAACACTTCTGCTTGGAGTGCTGATTACAGGACCACATTCACTCTGTGAATTCATCAGGTTGGATATATGCTTACTATTTGTGTTACAAAAAAAACATAATATGGAACCAAAAGATGCCAAACACACAGAAATACATACTGCATGATTCCCCTTATACAAAGTTGAAAATAAGACGAAACTAAACTACACTGTTCAGAACGCATACGTACAACGCTCCAAACACTCGAACCCAGAGCAATGGCAGTCACCATGCAGCAGTGAGTGGTCCCCTCTGGTGGGATGGGTACCTGGTATAGGTCAATGTTCTATTTATCTGCCAGCTGTGCTGGTTTCTCAGGAATATTTATCAAGCTGTATGTCTATGCTATGTTATGTGTGTGACAT